>NC_136904.1:12176850-12326850 GCF_949606895.1 Notothenia rossii | reverse complement strand
TTCACCTTCTCTCCTTTGTCTCTCTATTAATCTGATTAGAATCACTTTACCCATGTCAGCGTGTCACTTCCTTTACCTCTCCTTCATCCACCCTTTTATCATCCATACATGTTCCCTTTCATGTATCTCCCCCTCCCTCAAACCGCAATCCTCAACGGCCCCTCCCACCCTATTCCCCCAGACACACCAAAGTGTCGGACGCTCTACCAAAGATGACAAAGGACCTGAGGGAATAAAACGAAGGAACAGGATTCCAGGAAGGAAGTGTAAGAGAGAGAAAAAGAGGGTAAACCCGTTCTTCTTCTTCACAAGACTGTCTCCCATCGGTCCCAAACTCTGGGACGTTGGGAGCTAACGAATGATAAAGGGACGGACTAAGAGAAAGAAACTGATGATTGAATGAATACATAAATGAATGCTGAGAAAAGGACGAGCCAGAAACAGAGGAAATAGAAGTGTGCTCCTGGTAGCCTCTCTGCTTGCCCTCCGCTTGCCACAAGAGACGAACCTCAGCGCGGATTATACGTGTACATTTATCTCTATATATGTATTAAATATAACAAAGTTTAAACTTAAACACAACTAGGACAGTGGAGGACTTTACAAAGTGAAATTAAAGAAGCACAATGTTTATACAACCTCTGCTGTACCTTTGGGTTTTATTCTACTTATTATGTGATGTTGCAATTTGTCAGACCTATTCAATGTTTTTGATATTTTGCTTTTTTGTTGTTCTTTGGTTCATGGCGTAACGAAGGGTCAAAGGGAACGGGTAATAAAGTATTATATTAATATTTATGAGAAGAAGAGAAGATGATTCGTGATCGAGAACCAGAATTGAGCACGAGGAGGGGAAAAGCAAAGTTGACCCAAGCCAACTGGATTGGAAACCTCAACTTGAATTGGCACGTACTGAACACACACACACACACACACACACACACACACACACACACACACACACACACACACACACACACACACACACACACACACACAGACACTTTTTTCCTTGCTGACATCACAGCCAGGCCCTCAGCTCACCCTCTGCCTCAAAACATGTCTCCTCTATGGATGAAACAAAAAGAAAACCACAGTTGATAGATACAGCCTTCACGTTTCTGCGCCCTAACCATGAACTCCGCATCACTGGACATCATTACTGGTCATGTCCAGATTGACGAGCCACAACTGAAAAGCAGGACATGTTATTTCTCATGAAATGGAAAACAAGGTGTCGTCGAAGAGGGCCTCAAAGAGCTTGGAGTGAGTTCAGTTGAATATTTCTCTCTCCACAGGTAATTGAATGTTATGTATGAATTTCCCATGCAGTGAAAAAAACTGTCAGATTGTTAGCAGCAAGGATTGCATATCAGATGTTCTGTTTTGTTTAATTAATGTCTGTAGTTTAAACTGTTTTTCATAATAACATAAATATGATGGTTGAAGTTAAGCAATACTCATATCGATAGATCTGAATACAAACCTTTATGATTGCATTTGAGATGGCAGTTCAGAAGGGAAGGGATTTTTTTCTAAATACAATTGTAGTCATCATTCATAAAGTTCAATAAAGAAGCTGTAGCTATTGTAATCATATCGATAGTATGTTTTCAATGTTCTCCATTACGCTTGAACCTATCTCAAGAAAGCTCCAAATTCACATGTTACGCTTTTGCAGTAAGTGATCTACTTGTTATGCTGATCGTCTTCATTACCATGTACATCACATGTGAATCAATCATGAACACCATATGTACTTTTGTCTATGTTATTTCAAATTGATTTGATCCCTTTTTTGGTTGCTTTTTCTTAATTGTGGTTGTTACAAATTGTATTGTTGGCTTTACAATCATAAGTAGTGCAGAACATACATAAATGACGTGCCTAATAGATTGTTCCACTTTGGTGTGAGTAGCAATTTCTTTGTTAAGCTGGCACTGCTGGCTGCTGTACAGTATGAGTATAACATCATACTGTATCAATGACAACTCAGTCACTCAATACTGCGTAAGGCATGTTGGATTAACCTGTGAAGCTCTGTGTCAGTGGTGTATTATATGGACTTGGGAGCCCTCTGAAACCTGCAGACTCTCAATAATCCTGTACATTAGCTCCATCTCCATTTACTGTACATCTCATGGCAGGTTGCAACTGAATGTTACAACCACGTTAGAAGTGAATTTGAGTGACATGCTTTCCTGTCAATGTAGCTTTGTCATGCTGCAATCGTAGACTGTACATTTATGCTGAAAATATTTTAAACCTTTTAAAATATTTCCCACGCACATCAAGACAAAACAGGTGTATGTTTTTAGGTATTTATTGCAACAACTCAATGTTCACCTTCCTAAATGGCTAAGGGATAAGGATGTTGTATTTAAATGAGCTTAAGTTTAACTTTTAGAAATGTCATGAAGCATTAATGTGCATGGCATTTTCATTGTGCTTACTGTCAAAGTGTTCTTCATATTTCCTCATATTTCAATGGCAGTGGTAACAGAGACTAATTACTTCTGTCATTTTTGCATTTTGACATGCGACAGCTGCGAATTAACTGACAGAATACTGTGGAAACCTCAGATGTATTGTCTGAAACATTGTTATATTTTCAAAATGAAAAGAAACACACTTTGAGGGGCAACTTTAAGCTCAAGTTCAAAGTGAAAGAAGACATTTATTCATTTCACCTACCCTGAGATCACAATATCAAGGCATGACATACAGATGTGCAGATAATCTGACCAATATGTTATTATCATTATGTTGCCTGGTGAAGCAACACATGGTCACTTTACCAATGGTTTATGTCAAGTTGGGAAACTAACTGTTACTGTATTCATCTACTCCGATATAATGTTTTTTTTTTTGCACAAATGAATCATCAAAATGCTTCTATACTGGCACACTACAGTCCACTCTGAGGCATCACAAGCATTGCGTATTTCCCAGGTGATGACTGCCCAAAGGGAAGTTTAAAGATAATCAAGCAATCATCCTTTTTTGGGTTTTGATATCAAGCATTTAAATGCTTTAGAAATTGCCATTACATAATATTTAGAGTGTAAGCACACCTGTAGCAACACTAACATTTGCCCATGTGGTATCTAGGATACATACAATATGAGGCTTTCATATATCATATATCTAAAATCATCGCATATAGTTCAATTGACATTATTATTTCAGTACAAAATAATCATGTGCTTCGTTTGTTTAAAAAAAAAACATCTGTCAATAAAATAAAAATGAACAGCAATGAAAAGCTTCTGTCAATGATAATATTATCTGTCCGGGGGTAAAATGCTTTAGTAGCAAACAAACATCTTAAACATACGGATCGTCATGCAGTGCTGAAACTAAGAGCAATGAGATGTGTAGCACAGCTGTTAGTTAGCATGCAACAGACATGTAATACATCTGGATTGGAGAAGAGGTTCAAGGTATATCAAAACATATCTGTGTTACCATATTGAATCCAAGTCAACTTCACAAAAATAATTTCCTGTGGCTTTTAACCAGCATACATAGTGTGATGGAACAACACTTACTGTATGCTGGTTAGGTTGAAAGCACCTACAGATTGTACATGATTTTACTTCTAGTTTGTAATTGTGTTATAAAGTCAGACCAAAGACAAGACAACTAGCTAAAAGTGTACCACATGAATTAGTGCTGGAAATGAACAGATTCATTTTCTCTTTTCTGGTAGATAACTATCTACTTCAAATCTCAAGAGAAGTGTTTTCCAAAATGTAACATCTAAAGGGTATTTATATTCCTTATAAGGAATACACTTGTTTGAGTCATTTACATTAGAGCAACCTTTCCACTTCCTGTACGTGCTCATCATCTGTTTACTGAGCCCCAGTAGAGTTACACTTTTATGACAAACTGACTGTTAATTATCCACTTACTGTTTACCATCTGTACTATCTTCAACTGATTGGAGTTGACGTCCAAGAGACTGTACGGACCTACTCAGCCTCTATTCCCTCCTTGAGTGCAAAAGCTGCCAAAACAGAGAGGAACAGTTTGGCAATAGAACCACGTTTCCTTCTGGAGTCCTGGCTTCCCTGTTATGTTACGTAATCTCATGAGTGTTTTGCGCTCCTGTTTTACAGACTGCAATGACCTTTTTCACAAAACGCTGTGTGTGACCCTTGCCCTGTCTTCCCAAAAACAGGTGAAAAGCAAAACATTTCAAAATATTTGTTGGATTGATATTGTTTTGTAAACTTCTCCTTCTGATCAAAGTCTGGGACAAAAAAAGTTATTGACTTCTAGAGGACTTTTTTGACACATGACAGTGTGGTATTTCAACAAGCAGCTTCAGAATGGTGAGCCTTAATACCTTATATAAGACTTTTTTAGGCCTCACCTGAATATTGTAATTCACTGTGACAAGCATTGTCTTCGCATTAAGTACGTTTTGGGAATCAGTGCATGAGTCACAGTAGTTGTCCACATGCTGAGTGTCAGGTCGACAGCATAGCCTTCATCGGTCTGTGTTTCAATCCATTTTTGGAACAGAAGATTTGAAATGCACCTTTAATGTGTAAAAAAGGGAGAGGGGTATCAAACAGTGCTGGGTGTTGTATATTGCTGTCATGTACTAAAGTATTTTAGAGGAAAATATATTTGAAATATGATTCTGAAAGGTATAAATAAACGTCAATGAAACACAAAAGGTTAAGGTATTATTGTTTGTCGCTGCAATTGCTCTTGTGTGAAAAGGGAATGATATGTTTGGGTATTACCCAAGTTCCTTCTCTGGCTAGATAAATGAAAAGATCAATAACACTCTTATGTCTGTACAATAAATAAAAAGCAACAGCCGGACGCCAGCTAGTTTAAATGAGCTGTAATCAACACTTGAAGCAAATGAAACAGCTAGTTAGACTCTGTCCTTGGGTATCATAATCTGCTAAACAGCACATCTAAACCCTAGTAGTACACACATTATTATTCAATTCAAAAACTGGGGAATAGATATTAAAAGTTACTGTTTTACGAAGGTTATGCTATTTCTTGCTTAATTGCTGTATCTTCCTGTAGTTTTGTTGCCAGAAATTGCCATGCAACGGTTGTCCCAAGTAATGAATAGTCTGGCATATTAACTTCTTAAAACTGAAGTTAAAGTTGTATTGGTTTATTAGTTAAGTCTATTGGAACTTCAGAAATGGTTCGTGGTTTATGACGGAAGTCCGGTTAAATCAGACACATTTTGTATTTTCCAACCCAACATCCATTGGCTGTGCAATGTGTATGCCTTCATGGCATCAATTAGATTAAGCACTACAATATAATGAAATATTAAATGTATTTCCATATATGCCTTTATTGTACCCCTTACTTTTATTTTTTTATTTTTAACATAATTACTTTGGGAAGAATAACTATTTGTTTACATCACATTACAGTATGTGATTAATAAACCAACATGTTTGGACTTCTTAACAAAATATGCATTAGTGGTGCACACTGAGAACATAACATGAAACTTCATAACATAACTGCTTTCACATTATTTAATAATACAACATCATTTGGATAATTCTAAAAAAAATCGATGTTCATGTATTTTGACTTGAGATTACCCTTGTGCTCTTCATTGAGAGTAGACGTGATTGATTGCACTTGTCGTTGATGCAACACTCAATTGATGAGAATCCTCAGGAATTAATTAATTGCTAAACAAATGTCAGAGCTTGCTAGCTAATGACTTTACTGCCAAGGCTGCCAGCTCATGCATGCCTAATTTGTGATATGTGTGTAAATGATCTCACAAGAATGTTTTCTTCCATCTTTCAGCACTTCAGCGTAGGATGTCACAGCAAAGTCACAACATAACAACAAATACAGTAATCGGAACTAATTTACACTCCAAGGGCGTGTGCTAATCGTATGCCTGGCTTTGACATTATCACCGTCTCTAATTGTGTTTTGCAATTGCTTTCAGTTTTTTCCCTCAGCCTTTTGTCTTTGTTCTCCTGTCACTCTCCCCTACATTCCCATTTCTGAATGCAATGAGAATAACTAAAAATGGTTTCAGGCCAAAACTAGAGACCATCTTGCAATTGGATCACACCAATTGTGTATAGGTAAGCCAGGGGCAATTACCACACCCATTGTTAAGCTTGACCTTCATTTTGATCCTAACTATATATCTGTAAATTTACATGACTGCATTTTGCACGGTTGTAATGTTATCGCAGCCACAGGAATCTGTCCACAGGGAACACACAAACACAAACATACTCACAAGGTGAAAGCAATGCCAGCGTCTCTGTCCCGGCTGGTAAACATACAGCAAGTGTAAAGAACCTGTGAGTCTTTTGACCTTATTATTAACAAGGCTGTTTACTTTCTTACTTCAGTCTGGAGCGCAGGGAAATGTGAAATATTTCAAAGATATGAATTATATCTCTCTTTCTCTTTTTAACACACACACACACACGCACATAAATAACTGGTGTCAGCTCACTTGCACAGTATCAGACTTGAGAGACATTCGCTTATTCACGGCTCTTTTTTCTTTTTCACCATTCTCATATTTTCTCTTTTCTCTCCCTCCTCTCTCAATTGAGCGAAGCAGAGATGTACAGATAGAAGTCTAATTAATGTGTGCCTTTTTCTCTGAGCCGCCTCTTAGTGGAGCGCAGGGTGGAGGCGTTAGGGCTGAATGGTTCAGCGCTTTGCTGTTCTCCTTCATTTGTTGTCTTTTGAGGTGGGATTTCTTACTGAACCTAGTTGTTTGCACTTGTATGAAGAGAGAAGGACCTTGCTGCTGCGGCTGTTGATTCAAAGATTACTAGGGGTTCATTATTGACAGGTCCAAGCTTTGCTTCTGAGAAATCCTTATTATTTTCAGATGGTTGCTCTGGATATATATATAATACATCCTTGTGCACAGAGCAACTTGGCAGCTATCAATACCCCAGTTAGTTTGGTGCTAAGCAGGCTAGAGTTGTAAAAAACCTAATTATATATAAATATATATCTATATCTATATATATATATATATATATAGAGAGAGAGAGAGAGAGAGAGAGAGAGAGAGAGAGAGAGAGAGAGAGAGAGAGAGAGAGAGAGAGACTGTTTCCCAAGAAGAATACTAAAATATAGCTATTCAGTTATACAGTATTCAACAATTGATGGTTTTCTTAGACAACAGAACTTTGGTTGAGAGCAGAGAAAAATGTGTCATAGGATACAGGATCTCCCACTTTACCTGACTGTGAAATAGTTATGTTAAACCTCTAAAAGTCAGAATTTCATATTATATTTAATGTATTTTTTGTTGGAAATTCTCTTCTTGCTCTTATGTTGTTGTATTATTATAAATAAATAAAAACACTTTATTTCAGATTTCTTGATTGGAAATGTCTAGATGTATTGTTCACCATCTTCCACCTCACCACATATCCACCCAAACATTTAGACATATTCAGTATTGTCGAACTATGGGTTAATTTGAACTAAACTAAATGCACAGTATTTTAGGTCTTTACTTTCTTCCTCCCTCACTTCCTTACCTCCATCCTTTCTTTCCTCCAGAGAAAGAGAAGGCGACTCATGGATGAGAGCGTTGTGTTAAACACACCTTACATGTGCATGCTCTCAAAGGAGTGACAAACTTAGCTTGAAGAGTGAATTCCATTTGTTTGATATTGAGCCTTTTGAGAACTTGTGCTTTAGACACTCTGTGTATTAAGGGATATAACTATTATATGACTCTGTCCTCTGTACATTATTTATCACCCACTTCTCTTCTGTGGTTTCCTTTAAATGCTTATTCAGTGCCAGAAATGTGGAGGTAAAATGTTAAGATTTGTCTCAGAAGAGGTCTGACTAGAATTTACTTTTAACTCCTGTGAGTGGTCTGCATTTTTAACAAAGGTTGGCTCTTCCACTTCTACAAGCTGAGCCAGGAAATAACTCTCCACCAATCTTGTAAATGAAGGACAATGTGATGTACCTCCTGAGCCATAGCTGTCTCTGCAAACCAGCAGTTGTGTGTAGTATTTCCTGATCTTATTCCAAATCAAATCTATGTATCGATGTATTCTCGTTATGCATTTCTACCTGTATCTACACCTGAGCTAGATTTAGGTTTGAAAGAGATGGATTACTTTTTGAAGTGTAGTAGTTGTGATTACAACTGAGGGTATGTTATTCACTGTTATGGGATTATGAAGTACTACTTGACAAGCTTAGTGTTCATCTTCAGTGTGAGGACAAGAAGTGCCTGTGCTGTTCTAACTGCTCTAAGAAGTTCATTCCTGAGTGAGTGGGGTGAACAGCTCCATGATCTGCCTGTGAACACATAGTTTAATCACAGGATTGATACTGATTTTGAATCAAATACAAGACATAATATTGGGTAAACAACTTGTATTAGAACAAATTGGGAGGAAGACGATGAGCATCTTACACACCAAAAAGATTGTCAGGTGTCTTTTTAATGTTTTGTGCTCCTACTTGGACATGTTTACATGCTATGATGTTCAAACAGGCTTTATCTTTCTCATATTGCCTGTGCTGCAGCACCTATTCCCGCCCTCTGTCGGAAAGCCCAATCTGCTCTGATTGGGTGGGACATCTCTCCACTTAGATACAGTATCTCCCGCCCCTTAGCCTATCACGTACAACGTAAACACACCCCCACAATAAGCTTGTATCTCATAAATTCCGCAATTGGCACATTTATAGTGGAACAACTACATTTTTAACACAGTTCCAAGTAAAAGGCACGTTGTATATCTAAAACAAAGCAAAACAGCACCAGATGACCCAAAGAGTGGGAATCTTGATAATGACTTCTTCGATCCCCTGACCTTTTATATTGCCCCCATCAGGTCTCAACATATGCAATTGGGAAAACTTTTTTCCAGACATTTATGGTTACCAGACAATGCATCTTAATGAGTTTCGTAATGTTCAGACTTTTTTTCTAACGCCACACAGAGGTTGAATTGTATTGGTCTCAACTATTGGGTGGATTTCTTGAACGCTTACATTGCTTAACATTTGGTACAGACATGTACTGTATGCCTCAATCAGACGAATTGTAATAACTTTACTGATCTTTTGCTTTATTTTATTCCTTACAATAAACACTAATGATATTCCATCCAGCTTCTACTGCACTTTGTGTTCAATTAGCAAATGTGAGCATGCCAACATGTACAATTGAGTAGGTACATAAAACCTCTTAAACACCAACCATTAAGAGCACATTCGTAGCCAAATTGGTGCATATTTCTGCAACGTCCAATGGTTTGATTACAGCCTAGGGATCTTGGTTGCGTCACACCCTTTTCTCTCCCTCCTCCATTTCTTCTTGTCATCTGTTGATAAAAGACAAACATCTCTTACAGCCTCAGTCTTGTTATGCAATCATTCTCATTGTGTGTTCTGCGAGTCCATATTAAGCTTGAATCAGTACTGCATGTCAGTCATTGATTGAGGATGTAGGAGGAAGAATGAGTAAGGTCATATAATCAGCACAATTTATTTGAGGTTGGAAAATATCAGGCAGTCTGACCTGTCTTCATGAATACTGATGCTCCTTGGCGTCTAACTCAAATTAAAGTGACTCACATTGCTGTAATAATCACAGCAATCGATTGGTCTGTGCCGCGTAGGCAAGGTCAAGCAGGAACTCTTTGACTAATAATAATGTTTTATGGATGCTGTACAGGAAGCAGGTTTAATCACTTTTGTATTTACAAGACAATACCAATCATTTTACTTTTAGAAATATAGTGTTACAGGTTATTCTGAAATGGAAAAGACGTAGACATTTTAAATATATTCCACTAGAGTTTGTTTGTATTTCTTTAACTCCCAAAAGTCCTCGCCCATGTCTAACTGCTGGTTATTCATGTTTAGTTATGTTTCGCAAATGTATATTTCAATTATGTTGTGCAGCCTTACTGCCCACCAAGATGCAAGACAAAAGTGTTCAAGGTCAACAAAAAGGTTGCCACCATGCAATCCTGTTTTTAATACATTTCACTACATTTATTCATAAGAACATGTGGATGAAAGAACCTCTAAAATATAAAAGTCTCAATTCACATTGCAGCCATCTCACAGGGTTGCAGGTTGCATTCAATCCTTGGTCCAAAAGGAAAAACATGTTACTAATCTGAATGGCTCTGATACATTGGAAAGCATGTTTTCTTTACAACCTTCTCGTGAAACCCACAAATGAAAGAAGGCGAGAAATGTATACCGAATAGTCATTTTTTGTATTATAATGTACAAGATTAGGTTTTCATGTTTTTTACTTATTGAAACCATCGAACTCCTTCTACTGTTATTCATTCACTTAATTTAGTAAATCATTACTGTTTACTGCTACTGTGTTTTTGTAGTTATCCTGGTGAATGCAAGACCACGGTTAGACAGTACAAGTTCAAACGTTTAGAAAAATAGAGGTGCATACTGTAGTCCATCATCACATGGATCCCTGCAAGCATTATCTTTTGTTTTCTAATATCACATTAACGTTAAATGGTCCGTTCAACGTTGTGATCAGGACTTACCGAGTTAGAACAGCAAGAGCAGTTTTGTGTGTGTGTGTGTGTGTGTGTGTGTGTGTGTGTGTGTGTGTGTGTGTGTCTGTGTGTGTGTGTGTGTGTGTGTGTGTGTGTGTGTGTGTGTGTGTGTGTGTGTGTGTGTGTGTGTGTGTGTGTGTGTGTGTGTGTGTGTGTGTGTGTGTGTGTGTGTGTGTGTGTGTGTGTGTGTGTGTGTGTGTGTGTGTGTGTGTGTGCGTGTGTGCGTGTGCGTGTAATGGGATGGGGTGAGTCAGAGACAGCCAGAGGTTTGTAGGAGAGGCCGTGGCACTCATCCATTTCCAGAGGTGCTTTTATTGGCTCCTCCTTTCACAAAACGACTTTCTCCCTGTTGAATAAAGCCGTAGAAAACCAGGACGGACGGTGAATGGCACATTCATCCACAAAAAAATGCATCTACCTTAATGCATTAGGGTTTTCTTTCGATTCTCTTTTATCTGCTCTTCACTAATTATGTTGCCTGAAGCCACTCTGATAATAAGAGAATATTCTAAAGAGACCATTTATTTTGAAGTATGTAACACATTTTGCATGAGAGGAGCAATATTCTGAATGAATAATATTGCTAATATTGGGCCATTTTGGATAGATGGAATGATAGATAGATAGATAGATAGATAGATAGATAGATAGATGGATGGATGGATGGATGGATGGATGGATGGATGGATAGATAGATAGAAGCTTTGCTCCCATAATGCAGTTCGGGAAAGCGTGACGTCACCCCATTACAAGTGAATGGGCAGAAGCGTTGAAGCTTCAACGCACGTCGCCGTGTGTAGGGGCCGTTGTGGTATTGAAATTGGGCAACTATTAGTCGAACTGCATAATCCTGCTTTATCCGACCATTTTTCAGTATTTTTTGAAGTACTGTTACTAGACTACATACCATTAGTCAAAAGTTCCTGCAGCAGAAACGTATCTGTTAGTGCTATAGCCAAATGTAAGGGAGAGATTCCATCAATACTTAACTCGATAGCATGTCTGCGTGTAAGGGAGGAAACTTATACAAAATGTACACCACCCCAAATTGATCATGTTGTTGATAGTGCTACAGATGCGCTGCGAATAAAATTAGACTCTGTTGCTCCTTTGAAAAAGAAGAAAATAAAACAACATAGATTAGCTCCATGGCATAATGCCGAAACCTGCAAAATAAACAAAAGTCGAGACAACTTGAAAGGATATGGCGTTCCACTAAACTTGAAGAATCTCGTTTAATTTGGCATATTACTCTCAATGAATATAAGAAAGCACTGCGTAAAGCGAGAGCAGCATACTACTCTTCATTAATAGATGAGAATAAGAATAATGCAAGATTTCTTTTCAGCACTGTAGCCAGGCTGACAGAGAGCCACAGCTCGACTGAGCCTTCTATTCCCATAGACCTCAGTAGTAATGATTTTATGTGCTTTTTTAATAATAAAATTGTTACTCTTAGAAACAAAATGAATGACCTCTTGCCTTTGACCAGTATAGTGTTATCAACAGCTCCCGGAAACGTAAATTCTAATATTACACTAGATAGTAAACTAGAATGCTTTTCAGCCATAAACCTTGAACAATTGAATTCAATGATTCTCTCTTCCAAACCATCAACGTGTATCTTAGACCCGATTCCAACTAAGCTGTTAAAAGAAGTTTTTCCAGTAATTAACACTTCTTTATTAAATATTATGAATATGTCTTCATTATCAGGCTATGTTCCACATATCAAAAAGGCTGCCGACCCCTGCCCTGGTAGGACAGTATAATTAGTTATTTAAGGTAAGATGGCGCCTGCCCATTAAGGGCTTTGTAGGCGAGAAGAAGAATTTAAAATGATATCCTGTGTTCTATAGGGAGCTAGTGTACGGCAGCCAGAACAGGAGTAATGTGGTCCCGTTTCCTAACTCTGGTTAGTACACGAGCTGCAGCATTTTGAATCAGCTGAAGCGACTTGACTGACTTCTTGGTACACCCTGATAATAGAGAGTTACAATAATCCAGCCTTGAAATAACAAATGCATGGACTACATGCATTTCCAAACATTTGGACTACCTATGTTGCAAATGTATCATCTTTTCGATTTACACACGGCATCTATTGCACGTCTGTCCGTCCTGGGAGAGGGATCCCTCCTCTGTTGCTCTCCCTGAGGTTTCTCCCATTTTCCCTTTAAACTGTGGGTTTCTTTGGAAGTTTTTCCTTGTACGATGTGAGGGTCCAAGGACAGAGGGTGTCGTATTGTCATACTGATATTCTGTGCAAACTGTGAAGTCCACTGAGACAAATGTAACATTTGTGATATTGGGCTATATAAATAAACCAGTAGCGTAGGCAGAAATGTACTTTAGGGTGGGCCTGTAAAAAATAGGGTGGGCCAGATTCCCCGCCGGTACCGGTGGCAGATTACTTTTAGAATACTTTCGGAATACTTTCTTTCCCCATAACAGATGGGAATGTTTTGGTGAACAGGAGACACGTATTTTACTGTTTTAATGGCTTATCAAGAGCACAAACACAACGTCTTGGTGTCATTCTGGACAGCTCTCTCATCTGCACCCCACATAAAAAACATCACCCGGACTGCATTCTTTGTACTGTCTTAAAACCTTTCCTTAGAATATGTTATGAATTGTAAGGTGTCCTTGGGTGCTTTGAAAGGTGCCCCTAAATAGAATTAATTATCATTATTATTTATTATTATTATCTGAAACGATAAGAATATGCAACTTTTAAAACTTTTTCCAGTCACTTGCCCCATGCATTCAGCAGCAGCAGGCCATTCACTTTGATTTTATCCCGTTATAAATGTCGTCATTTCGACAATAAATAAATGCTACATAAACCTTATCTTGCACATTTTATCTAACCATCTCCGTTTCTAACTTTCAATATATTTTAAAAGAGATGTCTCTCTCTCATCTGCGTGCGGGGGCGGGGCCTCACAGACACGCTGCATCTCTCTCTCGCTCAGACATGCTGCAGCGCTGTGCAGTGTGCACACAGTTCTGCCGGTAATGAATATTACATTTTGTGAGGAAACTTTTCCACCAATAATTCCAATAAGTATTCCAAAATGTATTCACTTCAGGTTTACAAAAGTAACTGTAATCAGATTACTCGTTTTTCAAATGTAACGCCAGCTGAATACACTTGATTTGTGTATTCTGATTACGTAACGCCGTTACATGTATTCCGTTACGACGACCGAACCCTGTGTATGTCTCTCCGGACTGTCCACCAGCAGATGAAAAACACCCACCTCTCCGTCTCTTCCAAGGGACGAGGGAACCGTGGGGCAGAGTTTCCGTTAAAAAAAAAAATCTTCTGACAGCCCAGCAACAGGAGACGTGGGGAGAGGGAGACGTGGGGAGAGGGAGGCGGTGCTATTTCATCGTTATCAGAAAATGATCGTTCTTCTTGGAGTCTGGCTTTTAAAAAAACAAACAAAGGTCATTAGTGAACTTTGAGCCATCATTTATTTTGCAGGCAGCGCTCTGCCTCTCTCACGTTATTATGGCGCGCGCCAGAACCAACAATCAGTTTTTACCGTAAATGAGTTTGGTTCAGAGGACAAAACACATACAACATTAATTAAACTCGATATTTGTTCACTTGAATTTCACTTTTAATTCTTCGATATTCTCAATGGGTGAATACATTTTTGTTATAATAATAATAAAATAATATATATATATTTTTTTTAAATGACACCGAAGCTTTCTCAGAGTGGGCCAATGAGTAAACTGGGTGGGCCTGGACCCACCCTGGCCCTATGGTGGCTACGCCACTGAAACAAACATTGATTGATTGATTGATTGATGGATAGATAGATGGATGGATAGATAGATAGATGGATAGATAGATGATGATAGATGATTGATGTAGATATATACTTTTTAGATCAGTGGTTCTCAATTGGTGGGTCGCGACCCAAAAGTGGGTCGCGGACCTGTTTCGAGTGGGTCGCAGATGTGTGAGTGAAAAAAAAGAAAATTAAAAAAAAAGAAATCCTTATTTTTTTTGTTTTTTGGGGGGGAAAAGTCAAACTTTTATTTTGAACGCCCGATTTTCTAACGCTGTGCATGCAGTTGGCGTTGGACTGAAAGTACCGGAGACCATAAACGTTTTTGAAAACTTCTGTCACGTAGTGATCATCTTCTCAATAAAACATCTTTGCTGATGTTTTTCGAGTCTTCTGGCCAATCAGAATCAAGATTGTTGCCGGAAGTCCCCACAGAGAATAACTTTGCGGTAGAACTATTCTTTATACATCCATGGGTACAACTTCAGAGAAAAATGAACACATAATGAAATAGGACCCCCGGTTTGATGATTGACAGGTCACAGAACAATGGGCGCTATCTACCCTTAACCACAATTTTAAGTAATTCACACAGACTATCTCCTCTTTGCTCTTCTCTCTGTGTGGAGCAGCAAGCTTTCAGAACAAAGTGAAAACAAACAATGGCATAAAATATTATTAATATGTTGTAAAACATCTATTTATTTTCTTCTCAGAGTGTACCAGAATGGGTAGTTTATATGTTAGTATTTAAAAAAATCTCCTGGGGGAGAATCCCCCCAGACCCCCTGCTGGGGTTGGGTTTTCAGCACGTGTGCCTTTTTATATTGTAGGCTACAGTTCAGCTTTGATTCCATCATCTCATTAAACCTTATTTAAAAGCATTATTTTGTTCTGTGAAGGGATGTAAGGGAGATATGCACTGTACTTCACTTTAATTCATATTGTATGCTGCAAAGAGTATATATTACTGCAGGTTTTTTTGTTGAATAGATTTGAGTGGTTAAAAATTTCGGGTCGCGATCTATTGACTAAGGAAAAAGTGGGTCCCGAGGCCTGACCAGTTGAGAACCACTGGTTTAGATAATGTAGTGTGTTCTAACCTAAGAGTTACATGGCTGACCTTGTGCAGATTGTTTCTGGTATTCTGATTTGGCTTAAGACAAGCTGAATAGCTGCGTGAGTAATTAAGCCAGTGGTTTCATTACTGGACAATTAGTCCCATACCCACTCTCGCTGAATCTGCCGCTTATCTGTTCCTGTGTTTGCACACTCTCTGCTCACACACACACACACATACAAAAACGGGAAAAATCAGTATAAACTGTGTAGTTCACATAAGCATGGACCAGATAGAGAACATTTCACTAAGTATGTTTGCTCTCCAATGGTGCTAACAGCAAGATAACAGTTAATACAATCACCAATGTGACTGGCTTATCTTTCAGCTTTGTTATTGAAAAGTTGTCGGAAAAGTTTTACAGCGTTTGTTATGACAATAGACCACTGGGAAACAAAAAGTAGATCCAGTAAAAAGTGTTATACAATTAAATGACCATGAAATACTCATATTTCTTATCAAAGCAGCAAGACTAAAAAAGAAAAAGCCTTTCTGTATCAAACTCTTTATTTTCTGTGATGCCCTTTTCCTTTCTCTCTCTGTCTCAGCTCGGCCTCCTTGCATGTTCTGGTCTCTCTCTCTCTCTGCCTCTTGCTTTCTCTCTCCCTCTCTCTCTCTGTGTCTTTTATGACCTCCTGTCTCAGAACTTTATTAGGTGAGATGTCCTTTACCACAGCACGCCAGTGGCTAGACCTGACGGCATTTCATTAAGAGGCATAGTGGTACCACCAACATCTTCTTCCTCTCCGTCTTCTGCTGCAGCAACACAATCACATTAAGGTCAATGGGTTGTTGGGATTCCTGTAATGTAATGCTAAAAAGCTCCACTCGGACATAGAGTTGGGTGTCTAACAAGTCCCCAGAGTTTGTGTTAGTGAATAAAAAAATGCAAAGATTATAGCAAGACTTTGTGTGGCTCTTTTTGGACGGAGACAAATACGTTTTTGTAGACAGAGAGCAAGAAAACCAAACATAGCTGAGTTAATGTCCTCACTATATTGCCCTCTCTCTTCGGAACTTTCAACCAGATTGTTTGGGTTTCTGAATTGGGTGGTTTGTACACATTTATTGAGGGAAATGGTGTGGAGGCGAAAAGAGCTGGAGGTGATATTAAAAAGATTATTCTTACCTGAGGCACAGGGGTCTGCTGTATAAAATGTGGAAGAAAGCAATACATCTTTTAATACTCTAGATCTCTGCAGCCAAGAAAAAGTTAACATGATCTTTTGTTTTTGATTTCCCGGTGATATTAGGCAAAATATATACATGAATGCATTCAATTGAAAATATGTTTTGGGTGTTTGTTTGTATTTAGGTTGGTGGGTCCACGACTTAGGGAGGATTGTCCTGAAACGTTGTACAGACATTCATGGTCCCCAGAGGGTGAAGCCTTGAGTGATGTTGGTAATCGCTTCATATTAACTGCTCAGATCAAATGGGAAATAATTGTTAATTGCAAATATTTATTCTTAATAGTTTGATCAGACGTGTCTGAAGGCTGACCAGGTGACACATCAAGTCTGAATTTATGTTTTTGATAGTAATTTGCCTGCTTCTTTCCTCAACGAGCAGTTGCATCGCATCAACTTTAGGATTTTATCTTAGTGCCAGTGTTGACATGTTAGAGCAACTTCATTGCGACTATTATGATTATCAAAAGCCGCACTGGATTACTAATATTCCAAAAACAAAAACAAAAAACAAAAACAAACAGGAGGCTGGAAGACAACAACAAAAAGGAGTGGAACATTTCCCGAATTGGCTCCATCGGTTGAATAACCAATTCATAAGGATTGCAACATGCACAGAATAGCAAAAGTAAAGTTCTTATTTGTTAAATCTGATTGTTTATTAAGTCTGTTGTGTATTGTCTCAAAGTAAACAGGAGCCGTCTGCTTGTTTTAGCCAGCTGCGTTGGTGGGAAGCTAATGAATTGAAAGAACTCAGTTGGGCTGAGTTTCTTTGGCAGAGCAGAGAGGACTCAGCAGAACACAAACGCTCTCACACAGCGGTGAGCACAGAGGACCCAGGCTGTATATTAAAGGATCAGAGACAAAGTCATGCTCGCCGGAGCACTCTGCTGTGTAAGAGTGGAGAATGATACACAGAGATGGAGGGGCGGAAGAGGATGAAAAAAAACAACATGCCACACTTTAATTTGTAGGCCCACTCAAACAAAGCGTGGCTTAATAAATTGGAAATGGTGTCAGTCACAGAGGAACACAGCTGCAAATGCAGCAGAGCCTTAACGTTAGCACAACATGGGAGGCAAAGCCATCTAGGCACAGCATGGCCCGGGCCAGCATGCCACTGCTCGACTACAAATGAGATGTGGCATTTTTTAAGTTTCAATATTTTCCAGACAAAAAGAAAAAAAAACATGCAGAAAAAAGTCAATTATGACTCTCCCAGAACTAAATAATTTTAGCTAAGAAAGTTTTTTAGCTTCAATGAGCATAGCAAATAGTATTTAGTAAATGTAAGTGTTTTGTTTGTAGAATATCATGATTTACTTG
This sequence comes from Notothenia rossii, assembly GCF_949606895.1. Taxonomy (NCBI): domain Eukaryota; kingdom Metazoa; phylum Chordata; class Actinopteri; order Perciformes; family Nototheniidae; genus Notothenia; species Notothenia rossii. The sequence goes on along the minus strand of NC_136904.1, from coordinate 12,308,837 downwards.
CTTTTGGGGAATAGTTGTTATTGCAATGTCTTCTTTCTAAACAAACAGTTAGAGAGGGTAGGTCTTGATTTGATAAAACAATAGCAATCAAAGATAGTTTTGAGTTAAAGGCTTCAAATAATATATTGTATAGAAAGATAAGATATAGTACTTCATTATACTGTAAAACATGTCCAATGGCATATCATTTTTGATCATGAATTGAACATCGTTATCATCGTTGGTATGAATTAAAAGGCACCATGACATTTCTCTAATATTTCGAGCTGGGACAGGACGTTAGTGCAGCATGTAATACAGAGGCATTGACAGGTTGGTTATCAGAGGGATTGGGAAAAATCCTTGTGGGCTGGTTTTGTTTCAGGCTGATTAATCGGGACTTAACTGAGCAATGATACTGTGTCTCACTGCAGCCGAGCTGATACACTGCCTACGCTTACAAACACACTCAGACACTCTGTTAACGTCCTAACCAAGTAGGGAATAAGGATGTTAGTAAGGAAATACTCCTAACCCCCCCTATCTTGAGCACGAACTCTTGAGAGTGGCAGTATAGCACACTCAAGATAAAGAGCAAAATAAATAAAATGGATAGAAAACAAATGGTGTTGAGGTCAATGAAGTGTTCAATAATAACCAAAGACAAGATCTTCGTCCTGTTTCATTTATTCTTTACAGAAATGGTTTGTTTTTGTTTAAAAATGCAAAGTTTTAAACATCCTCCCTTACTTGCTACACCAGCTGGACTTTACTGTACAGCAAAGAAGAAGCATGAGCTTAAAAAAAGGCAATTTCTAAGTGAAAAGCCCGGGTCGGAAGGGATTTTTAAACAATTGCAATTAAAATATATTTTATTTTAACTTTGGAAGCTGAGAAAGATACACGTTCATTGCTTTGGTTTAATGTGCTGCATGGTTGAGTCTCACTGCTCTCTTCTTTCCCACATTTAAAACCATTAGCCAATTATGTCATATCTCTCAAAAGGCTGTACGCTGCCTGCCCAGCATTAAACAGCAGCAAGCCAGAATAAATGAGCGACTACTATACGGGCTGAATCTAATAAATTGATGGCCTTTATTTACAAGAACCACAACTTGAATACAAGTGCGTATTTATGTTTTCAAGCCGTTGGGAAACACGTCTCTGGCAAACTTCTAATGTTGTTCTAATTCACTGCTGGAAGTGCGTCGTTTTTCTTTGTTTCTCTTTTGTTTGCATTGGCACCACCTAGTGGTGTAAAATTCCTTAATGTGAAATAACGCTGCAAAGGACATTAAACAGCATTAAAGGTGGGGTATGTAATTTATTTCAGAAACACTTTTTGTTATATTCCATAGAATGCTCTTAACATCCCGATAGCAATGAATATATTAAATGCTTTGACAATAAATACATACAAAAATGTCATCTGTGGAAGCCGTAGCGCTGTAAAAAGCACGACCAATCATCTGAGCCGGCCCGGCTAAAATAACTGGATGGCCTACCTGCCTGTCAGCCTTCCATCTGTGCACAAACTTATCTCGTGCCCTCATTGGTCATGTGCGCGTTCGTGTGTGTTGGAGGAGGGGCTCTGTAAGGAAGTGGCAGATTTTGTCCGGTTGTGTATTTTCAAATTCCAGCGCACTCGAGCTGGTTTCTCCAAAATTACCTACCCCACCTTTAAGTTTAAAGAAGGGAATGTTCTATAATCTATGTATTTGTATTTGAGTGTCTGCACCTGCTTACATATACTGCAGTTTATTGGTAGCCCAGACTTGCAGTGATACTCTAACCTCTCAGCTAGGATATTTTTTATTAATGGACCCGGGAAGCAGAAGTAAAACCAGACCAATTAATATTGAGAAACAAAGCTGGCCTGTGGGAGAATAAGAAAAGAAGTTGAGGTCAAGGTGTGTGCTTCTGTGTATGGGAAGAAGATGCAGTGAAATCGGAAATAGAAAGAGGTGAGGAGGGAGGATAATGGGGAATAGCAGAGGAAAGAAGGCACCAAGGGATGGGGCGAAGGGAGCATACATGAAGCCATGGGAGTGACAGGGAGGAAAACAAGCTTACAAAGGTTAGGATGAGTATAAAAAGGTATAGGAAAATATAGAAAGGAGAGAAGATGTGCAGTAAGATATAGATAGGACGCATTCAATGCTGTAGATAAAGGATGTCAGGAAAGAAAATAACATGAATATAATAATTGAGTCACTGTTAAATAATCAATTCATATATGCTGTTGATGGTGAGATGGAAGCACAGCGCTGTGAGGTTGTATTAGGTTGTTGTGTCTTTGTTTTGAAGTCCCTTAGAGAATAAAAGGAGACTGTAGAGTTGACGGAAGTTGAGGAATTACATGTAATGTGGGTTCAGTGAAGTCTTTATTTTATTACGCAGAACTGACAAGGGCAGTTTATGGCTTAATCTGAGTCTGTCTTCACTGTCTTTCATAAAATGTTCCCTCTGTAATGGCACCACAAGTAATGCTTTGGTTTGACATTCGTCTTAAAGTGAAGCCGTCATGTATTTCAGACGGATCTGGGCTCAAAAAATATTCCAAATAACAGAAGAAAAAAAACATTGCTTTTTCTCTTCAGTGGGTCCATTCACTTTAGCCTATAGGGCCACTTTGTAAAATAGCATTAATTTGTTAAAAGACATTCCTCAAGCCATTCTCTCTCCAGCCCTTGAAAACAGATTTATAATTCTTTCCTTCCTCTTTCAGAGTCCTTTATTAGGGGACAAAATAGCATTTGGTGGACGAACACTGATTTGTATTCCTCCAGCTCTAATTAAATTTGCTCGGGTAATACAGAAGAGAAAGCCCATCAACAAATAACAGCAAAACAAACAAGAGGGGTGCATGCATAAAACAAGGCGAACAACCTGCTTTGGGGCTGATTGTGTTCAGATGTGCTTGATAAAAAACAACTCTGGATGCTGAAAAGGAGTAAATTAAGAGGTTTGATTCAAGTTTGTTTTATGTGTTATTTTTGTACCACTTGCTGTCGTGTTCATTCAACACGAGGGTGGAAAGGAATAGAATGCTGCTAATGAGCAGAATGACTACAGAGTCAAATTGAATTGCTGTTGTAATTTGGTGCATTTTCCTCAGGTTACCGCCAAATTATTTATTAGTAAAACCCACACGGAACAATCATTTCCTATTGTAATGCAAATCTATGCTACTTATAGGGAGTCCTATTTTAAACCAAAATCATTGCTGCACCGCACTTTGGAGCGAGGATGATGATGATGATTACTACTTAACAAATGTGTGAATAGCTTAAAACCCTTTGCTAGAAAAAAGAATATCAAATCTTTTCATCAGACATTTTGTGACATTCTCTGCAACAAAAACATGCAGGTTTGAAGCACACATGTTATCACATTTTGGTTGGACATTTGACAAAGAACTGTAGGAGAACCACACATTGATATCAGAAGTACAAATACATGTCCATTACATTTATTATGTAGATGAGGAATGAACATGCTTATTTATTTACATCATCTTTAATGGTATTGTTTTTGTATGAAACTGTCGGAACCCGATTCAGTCATTGGCATTCTTAAACAGTGGCATTGTAAAAAAAAATTGCAACTCCAGAAGAGTACATTAAAAGAACATTTTACAACCAATCATTTTCAATACAGTCACACTGTTTCACTAACTATATGGATAAAAAACATATATATAAAATCAAATATTATGCCTTCGAGGTAGACAGGTTTGAGTAAATTGAAAATAAAAACATTTGAAAGTATAAATGTAATTCCTTTGAGACAGGGTATTATAAGCAGGTTTTGTATTTGGAATGGATTTCACCCACTACTGTTTCCTAATAATAAAAACAAATACACTATGAAAATAGAGCAGACCACCTTCATATTCACCAACATACAGTCTTTAAAGTTAGAAGTGCAGATGAAAATAATACCAAAGTGTATCTGCAACACTTTATTTATAAAGATTCAACACCGGTTCATTTGCAGCTAAATTATCAAACAGGCACAATCAAACCAACCTATTGTCCATTTACAACATTTTCCTCTCTTTTGCCAGGACGAAAATAAAGCCCTCCATCTTTTGTACCCTTTATTTTGTCAATTTCCTTCAGTCTTTTCTAGACCAAGCTACTCACTCACAGCTTGTAGAGATCTGAGCTCATGCTGACAAATCTGAACTCAGGTCAGCCTTAGAGAGCCTCTGATGGATCGGTGCTCAGCGGGAGTCATTTGATCTCACTCTGCATCTCACTGGTGGACATGAGGGGGAGAAGGTGTTCCCTATTAGAACAGAGCAGAACATGAAGGGGACTCAGACTTGCAGCATGCTCTGTCAGTATGTATGCAGAGGTAAAAGGGACATTTTGAACACGAAATGTGTTTGTGTGTGCACTTCAAAGTAGTGTTGACCTTTTCAACTGCATTTGTTCAGGGTGCTATACAGCTACCAGTTTTTACAGATAAATGGTTTCAGTGTCAGACCGTAATTCATTATCTTGTCCACTTCCGGAAATCCAGCTTTTCTTATTATAGGAAAAAAGTGTTCAAATTAAACTTGATTATATCCTCGACAACATTTTTATGCAACCGTCTTTGCCTCCATCTCTTCTATCGGCTCCACACATGTCTTCTTTCATCTCCAGACCTTTAAACGTCTATCCTCATTTCCCCTATCTTCCTTTCTCCTCCTTTCCTTTCCTTCATTTCCTTCTCGTCTTCATCTGGGTCTTGCTGCACTATACAAGCCCAGCTAATCAGTGACTAATCTCACTTTGAATTCCCTTCCTATTAACCTCTTGCTATCATTTGTTGTACCATTACCCCTACATACACACGCAAGCGTAAATTACCTTCAGAGCTAAATTGTTGTTTATTTCTACATCATGACAGAGATATGCTGAGTTAATTACAGAGAGCAAATGAACGTCACGGCAACGGGAGGGGGAGAGGGGCAGATATAAATAGATGATACATGAAGAGATACACAGGGTTGGAGAACACGTACTGCCCAATAATATCATGTTTTTGTTCTTGTTTTTTTTTCAGAGCCAATTAATTTGAATGTTTGTTCAACACATTAAATGTTGAATGTTCATTCTATACATGATCAATTAAGGATTTATATAATTAACACCTGAAGAAGGAGGCCTTCAGGGATTTGTTATCCCGGGGGATTCCCGAGGCAGTTGCAAGGTACCGACAGGCCCGAAGGGCAGCAGCCTCAGCCGTGGCCGAGGCAAAGCAGCGGGTGTGGGAGAAGTTCGGAGAAGACATGGAAAAGGACTTTCGGGCGGCACCAAAGTTGTTCTGCAAAACTGTCCGACACCTCAGGAGGGGGAAGCAGGGAACCATCAAAGCTGTGTACAGTAAGGATGGGACGTTGTTGACCTCAACTGATGGAGTGTTAGGGCGTTGGAAGGAGCACTTTGAGGAACTCCTGAACCCGACAACTCCGCCCTCTATGTTAGAGGCAGAGCTGGAGTATGACGGGGGATCGACACCAATCTCCCGGGGGGAGGTCACTGAGGTCGTCAAACAACTTCACAGTGGCAAAGCCCCGGGGTTGGATGAGATCCGCCCAGAAATGCTGAAGGCTCTGGGTGTTGAGGGACTGTCATGGTTGACACGTCTCATCAACGTTGCGTGGAAGTCGGAAACAGTACAGAAGGAGTGGCAGACCAAGGTGGTGGTTCCCCTTTTTAAAAAGGGGGATCAGAGGGTGTTTGCCAATTACAGAGGCATCACACTACTCAGCCTCCTCGGGAAAGTTTACTCTAAGGTACTCGAAAGGAGGATCAGGCCGATTGTCGAACCTCAGATTGAGGAGGAACAATGCGGATTCCGTCCTGGTCGTGGAACGACGGATCAGCTTTTTACTCTCGCAAGGATCCTGGAGGGGGCCTGGGAGTACGCTCATCCAGTCTACATGTGTTTTGTAGACTTTGAGAAGGCGTATGACCGGGTTCCCAGGGAGTTACTGTGGGAGGTGCTGCGGGAGTATGGGGTGAGGGGGTCTCTACTAAGGGCCATCCAATCTCTGTACTCCCAAAGCGAGAGCTGTGTCCGGGTCCTCGGCAGTAAGTCGGACCCATTTCCGGTGAGGGTTGGCCTCCGCCAAGACTGGGCTTTGTCACCAATCCTGTTTGTAATATACATGGATCGGATTTCGAGGCATAGTCGTGGGGGAGGGGGTCTGCAGTTCGGTGGACTAAGGATTGCACCACTGCTTTTTGCAGATGATGTGGTTCTTATGGCTTCATCGGTCTGCGACCTTCAGCTCTCACTGGATCGGTTCGCAACCGAGTGTGAAGCGTCTGGGATGAGGATCAGCACCTCCAAATCTGAGGCCATGGTTCTCAGCAGGAAACCGATGGACTGTCCACTCCAAGTAGGGAATGAGTCCTTACCCCAAGTGAAGGAGTTCAAGTATCTCGGGGTCTTGTTCTCGAGTGAGGGAACAATGGAGGGTGAGATGGGTCGGAGAATCGGAGCAGCGGGAGCGGTACTGCAGTCTCTTTACCGCACCGTTGTGACGAAAAGAGAGCTGAGCCAGAAGGCAAAGCTCTCTGTCTACCGCGCCATTTTCGTTCCTACCCTCACCTTTGGTCATGAAGGATGGGTCATGACCGAAAGAACGAGATCGCGGGTACAAGCGGCCAAGATGGGTTTTCTCCGCAGGGTGGCTGGTGTCTCCCTTAGGGATAAGGTGAGAAGTTCGGTCATCCGGGAGGGACTCGGAGTTGAACCGCTCCTCCTTCGCGTCAAAAGGAGCCAGTTGAGGTGGTTCGGGCACCTAGTTAGGATGCCACCTGGGCGCCTCCCTAGGGAGGTCTTCCAGGCACGTCCAGCTGGGAAGAGACCAAGGGGTAGACCTAGAACCAGATGGCGGGATTATATCTCTTCGCTGGCCTGGGAGCACCTTGGGATCCCCCAGTCAGAGCTGGTTGATGTGGCCAGGGAAAAGAAAGTTTGGGGCTCTCTGCTGGAACTGCTACCTCCGCGACCCGACCACGGATAAGCGGGAGAAGATGGATGGATAATTAACACCGTGAATGTTTTATTTGAAGGCTGTATGAAAACCATATGGTGTACACTTTGTCTCTCCCTTGTGAACAGGCAATTATACCTGCAACAACATTGTCCATGATTTACATGAGTGACATAATTCTCTATGCTAGGCAGCAGGATATTGGGAACAATAGTTGTGAACACACCACTCGAGAAAGAGAGAATTGTTAAGGCCACAGAGGGACCTCTTTTCAATATTCCTAGTTTCTCTGAGGCTGAGTCAACAGTTAAGTAGAGGCACGTTGGAGGTCAATAAAATATGCATATTTTATTTGGCAATACAACACATTTGGCCAATGCATTTATGTTTCTTTACATATCTTAAAAAAGGAGCTGAAGTAGCAAAACCCCATCCAGGACAAATGAAATTTCAATATAGTCTCAGAGGACACAATTAAAATCTGAGGCCTAATATCCTCTCTTTGTCTTATTCTTCTCGGCACTTGACTGCAATTTACCTGTTAATGTTTTAATATTCAAGGGATTAACAATTGTGTCCTGTAATGGTGCCTTTTTTCCATTTAAGGACTGGGATTGCTCATAATAAGACGTCTGCAGCTCGCAGACAGGCCTAGCTGTCAAAATATGTATTAACCTCATATGATGGAAAGCCCTGCAGTTCCTGGTTGTATTATTTTCACTCTTTAGACTTCCATTTAGGCACACATCAGGAGCTTGATATGTCAAACAGCGCACACAGACCTGAAGAGACTGTTCCCCGCTGTTATCTGGGGAAAACATTCTGCCTTATTTTCATTTCCAATGACTGGTGTTGGAGGGGGAAGCAGGACTTCAGGGAAACAAGAGGCTTAATTGGCCGAGCTGATGGCAACGCACTTCAAGTTAGAAGTGCATGAGGCATAGATCGTGGGCCTGGGCCAGTTCCCAGGTGAGGGCCCTGCTGGAGGACTTTATAAGTCTCAGAGCAATTTGCTGTGAATGGAAAGAGGAATACAAAGACGGAGAGTGGGAGGGAGAGAAAGAGAGAGAGCGAGAGAGAGAGAGAGAGAGAGAGAGAGAGAGAGAGAGAGAGAGAGAGAGAGAGAGAGAGAGAGAGAGAGAGAGAGAGAACCACAGTGGTAACTTACATTTAAATGCCTGCTTATATTTTGTAGATAAGTTGTGAAAAGTCCATAGACATGTGTGTTGGATGCGGGATATGGATGGAAATTGGCACAAATGCTCTAGACAAAATGTATGCTATAAACCTGTTATTGGTTGTTAAATAGCGGGTTGTACTTTGCTTTATTTAAGTCATTACAGGTTCTTTACCCCCTTTTTGGCTTTTCTTTAATAATATGTATGTATTTTATTTGCAGTACATTAATATTTAGTCATAGTCTAAACAAGCACGAAGGTAAAATAGATACGTTTACTAAGGCTGTTTTGAAGGTCATTGCTTTTGCACATAAACACATGTAATTGAAAAAATATAAGTTTTACTCGATGACCCTAAAGATTGACAACAAACGTCAAATGTAAGGAATTTAACTTGAAGGTATCATTTAGGAAACGTGAATGTATGTGCAAAATGTAATTCCAATTCCTCAAGTACTGTAGATAATGTGTTATTTAATGTTTAATATTTAACGTACTGCTGGTATTACGGAAAAGTTTAGTGGGTCACAAAAGTGATTGGGATTCCTCTTCTGGTCACCATATACACAAGCAAATCCATTCAACAATATTATCATAGTTCAGTAAAAGTTACAAATGTCAACCTACTGGTGGCGTTAAAAGAAAAGACTGTCAGATCCATCCTCTGTGGACCAGGAATGTCTATATAAGGTTTAAATACAGTATGTTAGTTTGGAACAAAGTGGTGCACAGACTTGACATCTGTAGCATGGCTAAATATAGCTACAAGACACTAAAAAAGCCCATGATTGGCCTGTCCTACAAAGCCAAACAAAAATATACACAACAAACGCCCTAGTAGTTTAAGGTCTAATCAACTTTTGCTGTCTATTTCAGCTATATTGATGTTTTCAGTTTCAATCAATATGTAATCAAATTGGAATGTTGGGTTGTAGCCAGGGTTTGTAAAATATGTTGGTGCAAGGGCTTGTCATTGGCAGAGCAGACTTATGTGCTTGTATGTAAAGTCCTGAAAGAGATTATTCTTCTTTTCCATTATTTGGTGGAGAAGTCAGAGTAGGAAAATGTTGTTGAAGAATGGGGCATCAGCGCTTAAGCCCTTTGGTGTTACTCCATGAGCCATGTTTCTTTGTAAGTAATGTTCCTCACTGAAGTCATGATAAATAATACAAAATAATGTTACTTAGTTGCAGCTGCCCTTTACCCTCATGATGCCGTATATATGTGTCCCTCTGTAATGTAAACATTTTGTAATGACTGAGCAACCACTTTGTCAGCATAGCTCAATTATTAATAATGATTTTGAATATCATTCCAGTAAGTTATTATGACTCAGATACCTTAGAGATATCAATTGATGTGGAACCTACCATTTCATATTTGACATAGTATCACACAATGAACAAATACACATTTACCTTGAAACTAGCAAAGTTATCATCATCATCAACTTTTCAAATAAACCTCCCTTACCTTGGTAATAGCTTTTTCGTAATACTTTATACCAAAAAGAGAAATGTACTCTCCAAGTAGACCAATTGAGTGACCGGCTTCCACTGCCTTGCACAAGTGGGAACTCACCTGTTGCAAAAGCTCAACAGCTGTAACACTATACCAGAAAAAAACGAAATCAGCTTCAACATAATGGCCTCTAATTGTCATCACAATCTCGACAAGAACATCCAAACAAACAAGCTTGGATCTCACGACCTCATATCCTTTGATTATGACCCCATCCCAATCAGATTGCACCAGACCTTCCTGACGATGCCCTAAGGTCAACTTAGAAACTGTTCACAGCATTGAAATGGGCCATGGGGATCCAATCTTTGTTTTTCACAAATAGCTCATGTCAGGCTGCATGCTGACTTGTTCAGAACCAGCAATCGGGAAATACAAATCTAATAATACAAATTCTACTATAGTAGCCTACTAGCCTACCTTGTGTATGGATCATTAAGATCACATTATTCATGACCAGCATCAGCATGGGGAACTCTGAATACTGTTTCATGGTGTACGCATCAAACAACCGTCACTGAGCTAGAGTGAACTTCGCAGTGGAAGAGATTTTTTGTGATTTTCTTTTTTCTGCGGTGGAGCAAAACGAAGAAAAGTTAGCATCAGGAGGAGTGTTTTGCTGGTGTGTTTGTTAAGCATGTCCTGGAGCTGTAGAGAGCTGTGTACTGGGAAAACGGCATATTATGGAAGAAGCGAGGGAGGGAGGGAAGTGGCAGAAAAGGAGGGAGGGAGATCTTTGATGAGGCCCCGGGAGTGTCTCTAATGAGAAGCAATGTGAGGGAGCTGCTTCTTTCTTCCATCACAAACGGAGCTGAGCCACACTGTTACAATCAAGCCACAGACATAACCAACGGCCTTAATTAAAAATCACAAAATCGCCATTTTGCTTCATGCCTTCTTAAACACGAACTCCAGCAGGAAATCTACGAGAAAGCATATGGGGAGACAACTCTATCAAAGGCTTGTTTCCACCTTGTTGTTTGAATTATAATCACAATTGCACGGATGTTTTACCCTGCGATGAGTCAGTTTAGCAACTATCAGTGGGCTACCAATCATTTGTGATATGATGTGAGTCTCGATTATACATGATTCCTTTCAAAATATGATAATAATAATGAATGAGGTTTGACATATTGTAACTGGTGGGAAGTCACTAATTCTTTATACATTCATTTGTTGTGACAAAAACTGCCATAAATTAGGTTGAGTCCAAAGGGAAAAGGGGATTTGGAGCAAACTGCCGACTTCCAGTCAGAAAAATAAATTGTGTATTTCTTAGGAAAAGTGTTTTTTTTGCTTCAAAATATGCTTCAAATAAAATGTAGTCTATTAAATGTTATCCTGTAATCTTTATTGCTACTGTATTGTGGTTTTGTACAGCAAATAAAACACATATATGTATTTTATGTGATTACATCATTTAAAATACATGTCCATATTCTTATCCTGTTTCTTCTTTCTATTTTTTATTTTTGGAAAAAGAAGATTTGTACAGTTTAAATTACTAAGAATCAGATCACGCCAATATTGTCATACTCCCTCCATTCAAAAAATATCACATGATAATAGTGTGAAAGCAAACTGCATGAGAGAGGTGAAAGATAACAGACTGTGAGGGATTTGTCAGCTTTTAAACAGACAGCCGCTGCTCTCTCTCTCACTGTCTCTCTACCAATCTAAGTCTACACAAACAAACACATCATGGCACAACCACGCCAAACAATTTTCCAACTGACTGCATGTGTGCATGTGCTTACTTGTGCACATGTGTCTGTGTATGTTGGATATGTGTTTAGTGAGTGGAGATCAGAGACCTTTTGCTCTCTGCCTCAGTTGTACTGTGACTGGCAGGCTCAGATTAGCATGATGTATTTGATTCTGGTAAACAATTAATCAAATACATAAGGCTGTTCAATCAATCAGCTGCCTGGTACCTAACCTGGCCTACTAAGGCTGTAGCAGGGAACAAACTGAACTGTGTGTGTGTGTGTGTGTGTGTGTGTGTGTGTGTGTGTGTGTGTGTGTGTGTGTGTGTGTGTGTGTGTGTGTGTGTGTGTGTGTGTGTGTGTGTGTGTGTGTGTGCAGGCATATCAGGAACATCTGGATTAACACTGTAACTAGAATACTTCATTATATACATTGAATAGGTTTCATCTTGGAAATTATAATTTGTCATATTCTGGTCTTTCATCATTTACACCATGAGCTATTAATACAAATCCTGATTGAGAAAAATTAAGTTATGCATTTTGAAAAACTTAAAATGTTGACATTTTGACACTGTCCTTTTCCCCTTCAAATTGGACACATTCATGCTCGGTTAACCATTATAACACATCTGTTTGAGTTACAGCTCACCTCATTCTGCTCAGAGTGAAAGCTTGATATGTATGGCCAGCTAACATGATAACAGAAGCCAGCTGAGCAATCGACAGAACCGGAGAGAGAGTTTATAAGTACTGGGAAATAAGAATAATGTTGCATTGATATAATGTGAAAGGGAAATTATATGTTGCCCTAACAAACCAGTTAACACAGTCTTTAGAAATGACTGTAGGTTAATAGCAGTTTTGCAAATGTTGCAGCAGCACTACGCTTTCACCGATGCTAAGGATATAAATAATGCACTACAGGGATTAGAGTGACATATAGTATTTGCTCAATGGTTATTTGCTTCATGGTGTGATTTTCTCATTACCAGGATCCCCTTTTAATCAAAAACAGTTCAACAGTCATATTAGGGTGATGGATATAAAGAAAGCAGGAACTATAATGTACTGTATTGCACATTTAATACACTTCTGGCAAGAATGTAATATGCATGTGTGGGATTAGCTATCCAAATGAAAAATGAAATGAAGGGACTGCTAAACAGTCCTTCGATATATTAACATAATCAGTATGTTTATTAATACAAATAATACTTGTATTAAATATGGAAAAAAAACATGCAACATTAATAAGAATTTGAAAGATTCAACAATATTTAATCAGACTCACGTTTCAGCTCACCTCACACCTTGGGATTATTAATTAAAAATCAATGCTTTAATGCAGCTTCATCAGCACACTCCATTTCACAGGCCACGTGCAGGTAGTTTGTTTCCATTTTTAATTGCACCTTGCATGCTAATATGGAATATAAACCAAACATTTACCAGTGGGGACACCTTTTCATTTCACGCTGGGATGCTCTCTTGTGTTTATGAAACAAGTGAGTGTGTCTGCCATTGCATTAAACAAGGATGATGTGTGTCTCCTTACCACCGGAGCTTAATTAGCTGTTTACAAAATCTGCTAAATATCTGCTAACTGATGATGCCTTTGGCAAAGAAGTGAGAACCACTTTGTCTTACTCAAACAAGATTGGCATTGTATAAAAGTGTAGGGACACTATTTTACTCAAAACTGACTATTACACTCAAACAATGTGAAATAAAAAAGTTGAAGTTATGCCAATGCAAAACATGGTGTGTCTGTGTATGTTGCAAAGCAAAAAGGCGTGGAGGTTGGGTTTGTGAAAAGACACTACAGTGACGGCCCGTCCACACAGCAGCTTTCAAAAAATCTTGAAAATCTTGGAGCTGGGCGTGTCTGAAAGCTTGGGGATTTTTTGCGAGCAACGCGACCAACAACCAATCACATGAATCTCCCGCCCCCGACATACAAAGCAATAGCAATGTTAAAATGAAGTAAACTGGATATAAAATCTGGATATCTGGATATAAAATCTCTGCCACTTCCTTCCATGCCTGGTTCCTCCGGTTTGTATCCCGGTAAGTTATTAGCGACTGGTCATAAAGAACCGGGTGATTTGCTACTGCAATAACTCATTTCTCCTCCATTTTCAGGAATATAGAAAATGAACTGCGGTCTGGCTCTCCGAGCTTGCACGTGGTTTGATTGGCTAGCGCTTGTACTGTCAGATTTGCATAAACGGGATTTGATTGGCTGACGCTTCCACCTCAGCTTCAAAAGTTGAACATTGCTCAACTTTTGAATCCTAAAAATCCTGGAAATCCTGGAAATCTTCGCTTTGCTTCCCCACAATGCAGTTCGGCAAAAAGCGAGGCAAAGTGACGTCACCCCATTCAAAGTCAATGGGCAGAGAAGCGTTGGAAGCGTTGGGAGATTTTTTTAACGCTGCTGTGTAGACGGGCCGTAAGACCACGGTTTATGAATAGTCACATACCTGAAAAACTATTGCATTTTTTCAACTAACCCTAAAGCAGGGGTGTCCAAACTACGGCCCGGGTGCCAAATGTGGCCCGCGGACCATGTTGAATCGGCCCTCAGCAAATTAAAAAGTATAATGTAATACGGCCCACAAATGAAACTTGTGCTTGTCTTACGTTGTACTTCTTAAATATAAATGTAAGCATATAATACACAGTAGTATTCATGTGTTAATAAGACCACTTTTCAAACACATTCAGTAAATTAAAGTTGGAAACATTTTCTAACATATCTTAGTTGATAATATAACAAGCTTAAAATACACCCTTCCTATTTCTCCTTATTATAATCCATCTGAGGCTTCCATTTTGAGGGATGCGCTGCCAACATTGACTAGCATAATGTACCTACATCTGATTGATTTTGCTAACTTATAACTGAACTTATGAGGCAATATACCTCTAGTGAGTGGCCCAGCCCTTCGTATATTTTTCTGTATGTGGCCCTCTGTGAAAAACGTTTGGACACCCCTGCCCTAAAGGAAATGGAAGAATCAAGTGGGAGCTAATCAATTCAACTTCTTATTGTCACACGTACATTTAGACTCTGTATTTAACCCCTCCTACTGTAGTATAAGGGCAGGTCAGCTTCTATAAAGCAAGCAGGGAAGTGCCCACAAGGTGAAGCGGCCGGTACCAATCCCCACTCACTACTTGGTTCGTTCGGGGAGTTGAACCGGCGAGCCTCAGGTTTTCTAGGCCAAGTCCCACCTGACTGACCCAAGGTGCATAAAGATACCAAGGAGATTCTGCAATTAAACCTTGGCATTAGAAATGACAAGGGGTTGAAAGTAGTCCGGATCTTCGCAGAATTCTCCTCATGTGTGATAATTTGCCTAGTGCTAAATCAGACTTTTTAGTCACTGCTAGTTTACAGTTTTCAAGAGTTTAAGTGGCACACAACCAAAAACGTGCCTGTAAAAATCTACTTGTGTTGTATGATAATTTAAAAGCTTATAATTGTGCCAAGTTTTGGTGACAGCCATATGCAGCAATATACCACATCTTAGTGCTTCTAATCATGAATAGCATGATAAGAAGTTACACATACTTCTGGTTGATACCTCAAATCTTATGTCAGTGTAAAAAAAGTACATCTGCTGATTCAGGTTTGACCTTAACATTTCATCACGGTTCTTTAGCGGACTGTGTCATCAGCATGGTTGATATTCATAAGAGCTGACCTGAGTGATAGATTGGCTGCATATTATAACTGGCCAGCGTCTGATGTTCTGGGATCAGATACCCTCTGCTGAACTTATTCATCTTTTTAAATTACATTTTTACAAAACATATGTCAAGAAAATAATATGATAGATCAATGTTTTGGGTATGGAGCCAAGAGTCGCATGTCATCATCCTTGGCTAAACAGGGAGGCAGTATTTGCTAAACAATATGAGACCAAAAAAACAGCAGACTTGATTTTGAGAGACTATTGTTAAAACTGCATACCAATAGCTAAAACATCTCCTTGAGTTACTTAAGGACAATATTGGGTTGCTAAGTGTTAAATGCTGATCTTAAATCAACAAAGACAGGAATTTACATGGTAGACTTTCTAATGCTATGAACCCAAATGTGTAAGGCATCATCTTTGCCTCTCTCCTGCTGATAGGCACGAAGAAAGCAGTGCAAGTATGACTCAACCTCTGCTTTAACACAGTCATCTTTCAAAACTTCATAAGAAAAGTTGAAAATGCCAATCCTGACACATTTATGTGCAAGGCGATAATAGCTTTTTGGTGGTATTTTCCTTCCTCAGAGTCTGAGCATGTCTTATACAATCTCTTCAGGTTTTCTTCTGTGTCTTGTTATTTTGTAATATTATTAATAATAATAATAGATTAATTTTGTTAGCGCTTTTACAGGTGCTCAAAGACGCTTTACAGATATAGTGAAAATAAAGGAACAACAAATACATATATAGTTAAAGTTAAAGTCAAATAATACAAAAACAATCACACATTAAAAGCCAGATTGAAGAGGTGAGTTTTTGTGAGTTTTTTGAAGGTGGTGAGGTCGGTGCAGTCTCTGATGGGTTGTGGGAGTGAGTTCCAGAAGGGAGGGGGCAGCGACGGAGAAGGCTCTGTCCCCCCAGGTCCGGTGATTGATGTGGGTGGGGATGGATAGGAGGTTGGCTTCTGATGAGCGGAGGCAGCGGGAAGGGGTGTGGTGGTGCAGCAGGTCTGTGAGGTAGGGGGGGGGGGGGGGGGGGGGCTGATTGTTGAGGGCTTTGTGAGTAATGAGGAGGACTTTGAAGTGGATTCTTTGACGGACGGGGAGCCAGTTGAGGTTCTGGAGGACGGGAGTGATGTGGTCTCGGGAGCGGGTGTGGGTGAGGAGGCGGGCAGCAGAGTTCTGGATATGTTGGAGTTTATTGAGGAGGTTGGATGGTATGCCGTAGACTAGAGCAGTGGTTCCCAACCTGGGGGGGGGGGGGGGGGGGGGGGGGCGCCAAAGATCACAGGGGGGGCGCCAGGCCTCAGATGATTTGGGGCCAAATATCATATTTAGACTTTTCTTTTCTATTTTTACATATAATTGTAACGCAGTACATGATTGTCACTAAAAGCCTTGTCTCTACATTACAATAGAATATATAAAATAATTGATTAATTAATTTGAATAACAATTCAAGTTAGTAGCCATTAAAGGCATAAAAAGACAGAAATGTATAATTCTTTCTTTAATAGAAATGTTTCTTCTGCCCGTAAAGTGTCCAAACCGAGCTTGTCTGGATAAGCGCATTTTTAAAACATAGTCATTGTCCATGCCGGTTTCAGTTGGATTATTTGTCACAGTTGCTCCGATCAGATCGGTCTCCTCCATTTTGTAGATTATTTACGACTTTTGAATCCACATAAACACATCGGCAAAATCTGGCTTACTTTGAGCATGTGTTTTAAACAGTTTAATCCCTTTGTGAATTGTTTCCACTTGCGCCGTCCTTTAATTTCTTCATACAGAGGGAATCCAAATTAATTAATCCTGAGTCCAATAACCATCAAAGTCACTCCAATAGTGCTCCTTAGTTACGCTTTCATCCTCCTTTAACAAAATACTTCACATCCGGTTTGTGACAGCAATTGTAGCATTTTTGAGACTTTTAAACTTTAATTACCGTTGTTAGGGGGGGGGGGGGGGCGCAACTTCCAACAGGAGTCATTTGGGGGGGCTCTTGGGAAAAAAGGTTGGGAACCCCTGGACTAGAGGATGCTATTGCAGTAGTCGAGTCGTGAAGTGCATGAATCAGGGTTTCAGCAGCAGAGGAGGAGAGTGATGGGCGGAGACGGGCAATGTTTTTGAGGTGGGAAAAGGCGGTCCTGGTGATGTGATTGATGTGGTGCTTGAATTTGAGCTGACTGTCGAAGATGACTCCGAGGTTGCGGATTTGAGGGCGGGGGGGGTGGGGGGGTAGAGTGTGGCTGTCAATGGTGAAGTTGAAATGGTACGGGATGGGGGGCCAATGCTGATGATGTCTGATTTGGCACTGTTCAGTTGGAGATAGTTGTATGTGCCACAATAGTGACAAAGTTGTATGTGGAGCTGTATAATGACACATTTTTTTAGACAAAATAAAACATTGACACACAATGACAGAAACCAGAACACCTGAAAAATGTTTTGAAAGGACTGATTAGTCTACTGCTTACGCTTTACTCTATACTATTGCTTAAAATTAAATTGCAAAACAGCATCCCTAACTCTAAGGATGAACTGAAGCTTTTAAATTAATTACTGTAAGATCGCTTAATTACTCTACTTAACCCAGAGCACTCTACAAAGTTCTATAACAACTACTTCATAGATGTAAAGGAATCAGTGTTGCTTTGGGTGAAGGATGATATTTAGATATTAGCAATTATGTGATTTACCATATCATATATAATTTGCGTTGATGAGCCCAACAAGTTTAATTGGTTAGCTATAACTTGTCTTTTTAACTTCACAGTTAATGCAAACCGAACATTTCTCTCTGAAGTATTATTTCAATGAATAATTTTAAAAACATGCAACCTCTACAATTAAGTCGTCTTCAATGCAAAGCCAAGGACAAGTAACTGTCACGTAGTTAAAGAAAAAATGTGACATACCAAGACCTTTAAGAAGAAAGAGGTTTTCCAATCAATAAACTCCTGGCAAACAGAGAAGCCACATTCATTAAGACCTTTATAAAACACATATTTCTTCATGGGGGACTTCAAGGTCCTCCATTATATTTGATTAATTAATTAACCCTGTGCTAGTTTTAAATTACCTGCCTGGGATGAACAGTGATAATGATAACCCATTCACTTAAGGCAAAGAAACAAACTGTGCCTTAAGAGGGCTGCTGGCAACACCTGAAAAAATATTTTGATCCAAGCTTGAGGCGAAGGTGAAGAAGGCATTTTAAACACACAAGCCACATTAAAGCCTTAATGCGTTCATTGACATTGTACCATGTTAAATATAAAACTACCTGTTGTAGCATTCACTTTGTTTCAGATGTACAGTATATAGTTAAAATAATGAAAGCTTCAAATTGAAATCAAACACTTTTCTTAACTATCATGTGTCATTCAAAAAAAAATGTTTTCTATGACTTTTTCAAAGTGAGTGATTTAATGAAAATGGCTTATTTACAAATGTTTGCTTTGAATATATATCCATTGACCAATGGCCCATCAAATGAGAACTCAATGAATAGTCATGGGACTAATATCATTTGAAGTGCAAGTACAGTAAGTAAATACTTTGCCTACAGTACTTGTGTATAGCTTAGTGTTTCAAACACAAGTACATGTCCAGATGCTGACAACAAACCCAAGTTACAAATCTCACAGTTTTTAACCTTTTATGTGATCCATCCTTATTCATTTAGTATACATTGTTCATTATTTTTTAGGATGAATCATTACATAATTTTATATATCAACAATGTCACTAATCATATTTTTATGTTTTCAAAACTTTAGAAGCAGACAATGTTCACATGAATGTATTATGTGCTTCTGAATACAAACATTTGAAATTGAATCAGTATTGATCATGTAATGATTAATGTTTTTATTTAAATAATACTTTGGATATATTTGAATTTCCCAATTACCCAATTAAAAACTATTTGTAATAAATTCTACTCCATTAAAAATAGTTTGTGTTCTATTCCACTGGAAACTCAATTGTCAAAGTATAGTATGTGTGCTGGAGGTTTTTATCACAAGCATACGTTCCATATTATAATCCTCTTTGAGATTTTCAAACGGTAAGGTCAAATTATGAAATTACATTTACATTCTGTCCATCCATTTTTTTATATTTGTGGCAAAAAAAATTCTCTATGATTTTATTTCTAACTGAAACTACTGTTAAATGTTCAACTTTTCTCTGCTGAAGGAAAAGTGTGTGTAGTAGCATGCTTCCCTGACACCATGAAATGTGAAAGTTAACAAAACATGCTCGTCAAAGGGAAGCTTTAAAAGGGTAAACATATCGTTCTTTGATTTAGAGGTCCCATGTCATGCTTTTCCGGTTATTACCCGTCCCCTTGTGTGTTATGAAGGTTTGTATGCATGTAAACGGTCTGCAGAGTAAAAAACCCTCAAAGTACACCCTGTAGCGAGTAAAACTCTAACACAGTCTATGCTGCCCCAAAACGCCTCGTTGGAGATTTCTCATTTTCCATTGTTTACTTCCTGGGTACTCTGACGTGTGAGTACCTAGAGGCCAGACCCTCGGCCAGCATTTCACGAAACAAAGCTTCACAAACCTTTCAGCGATTCATGCCGGATATGTACAGCGTAGGGCACTGAAGAACGACGCTGTTCCTGCTTTGTTTGGACCAGCGGGAGATTCGGGTACACAACCTGTGAGTATTCATTGTTGTTTGTGTATTTATGATGTTTAAAACAAACAAGATATCTACCACGACTGTTTAAATGGGTAAACGTTTTTCGGGCTGCTAAGTTGGGATCGCGGAAAAATGCTCTCCGCAGACCCATGCTCTCCGCAGACTCTCAGCGTCCCGACCAATCAGAGCACACTGGGCTCACATGGAGGGGGGGGGGGGGGCAGGAGCTCCAACAAGCCGTTTAGGACAGAGAGTGAATACCTGGTGAATACACATACTTTACAGAGGTGCTGTATGAGAAACCAATGTGAGTTTGGAAAATTGCACAGTATAAATCTATTTTAGTGAACCTCAAAAATTGAAATATGATCAGTAGAAATGGACATGACATGGGCCCTTTAAATATATTGTACTTGCCTGTAGCGTATACATACACTTCTTTCAGTGCCATTGTCCCTGTGGTTTTGTCTGACTCTTCTCTATAAAGCATTTTCAGCTGCTTTTTTTCCTCCAAAGGCCAAGCAGACCTTGGACAGTATCTATAAGTGTAGTAGTTTGTACAGTGTCATGTTTTGCTTTGAACAACCACTACACTATTTACTTGAACCTGATTTTCAGCCTTAAAAGTGTGACCATTTCAAAGTACCACAGTTGAGTGGGAAACAGGGTTTTACTCATTGTTCCTAATCACAAACGCCCACTATTACCTGTGTGCAACATCCGACTTATGTTATAATAACAGAACAAACACAAGCAAATCTGAATGATCAAATTTATTTATTTTCAGTGACTGACATGCTATAATATTTGTGCATTGTCAACATTGTGCTTGGTTCAGTGTAATATTTCCATGGTGCACTCTGAAGGTCAGGTATTTTTGAACAACTGTGCCCCCTTCAGCTTTTTCTGAACCCTGCTGTCTACGTTTTAAAAAATGCATCAGCATGTGAGACAGATACCTAACTCGAAATGATCCTGGCAACAAGGGGGATGACAACACTTCTCAGCAGAAACAGCTGTGCTTGAACGATAACTGAGTCATACTATTGCAGGAAGCACAGGGCTTAAATCCTCTGACTTCCTGTCCAAGTTTGACACCTGAAGAAGGGAGATGACATACGACCCTGTCATCTCAGCGGCGTAGGATAGAAACACTCACACCCACACACACACACACACACACACACACACACACACACACACACAAACACACACACACACACACACACACACACACACACACACACACACACACACACACACACACACACACACACACACACACACACACACACACACACACACACATACACACACACGTGCACCCACACACTGTACATATATGCATGTGTTTCATCCACCTTCTACGTGAGGACTTATTTTAATTTTTGGAAAGAAAAATAAAATAGGCAGTGTACAATCCTCTTAGACCCAATCAAGAAGGAAGGACAGGCAGACCTTCTCAGCCATGCAAATGTAAATTGAGGTCATCGTAGCAAAATGACATGTTGAATACGACCCAAAGAATATCCGAAAAACAGTTTTCTATCTATTTACGCAGTCCAATCTGATTGGTCAAGCCTTGCCTATCATTTGAGTTCTAGACTAATCATTAATCCTTTTTAAGTTGATCTGTTGAAGGCATGTTTAGGAGGCTGTAACGCGTTTATTTATACCAAAATAAGCTATATATAGTGATTTATAGCAGTTGAATCATGCACCTTTTTTAAGGTCATGCCTATACAACATATAAATTGAGCATGATGGCGATACTGACATTTGCTAAAGAGCAATAATCACATAGTATGACTGATGCTCAAGAGAATTGCAGTAGTTTTGCAGGTGTTCAACCATAAACCAAAGAATTGGAAAACATTTTGTACACAATTTTGGTGATATGAAATGTTAAGAGATCCCCTAAAGTTACAAATTCATCCATTATTTGCTTCAAAATTCATGGCAATCCATCCAAAAGCTCTTGAAATAGTTCAGTCTTTAAGCTGTCTGTCCCACTGTCCGAAAATTGACACCCAATGGACACACGATAAAGGAAATGTTCAAATTCGGCTCTGATCGTAACAACATCGGGCCATTCGTGAGTAGTGTCTTAAGCCATCGTATGACCGCCGGTGGAGTTTCTCAGGCTCCGGCAGCAACTTCGTGAGCGACAACTTCGTAAGGCACTCGTGAGGGCATCTTGTCAAATCGTGTGATCTTCGTGTTATCATCGGTGCCATCGGGCATTCGCCCTCACTCTGATCGGGGCGAATGCCCGATGGCACCGATGATAACAAGATGCTCTCACGATGGCCTTACGAAGGGCAAAATTGACACACGAATTCAACACGAAAATGAACCTTCACAAGGTCCTTCGGCAATTTTTTGGCATGCCAAAGATTTTGCCACCGCTCACGAAGTTGCTGCCGGAGCCTGAGAAATTCCACCGGCGGTCATACGGTGGCTTAAGGTGCTCTCCCGAATGTCCCGATGTTGTTACGATCAGAGTCGAATTTGAACATTTCCTTTATCGTGTGTCATGTAAACATATTATGTAAATAACCCAATTTGTGTTCTGTGAAACTGAAAAGGATATGATATATTATTTTGAAGGCGAGTTGACAGGAAGTTGTTGTTTCTATGGAGAAAACTTAATATCTTCTACATATAAAGACGGATAAAGTAAAGAA
Organism: Notothenia rossii; assembly: GCF_949606895.1. Taxonomy (NCBI): domain Eukaryota; kingdom Metazoa; phylum Chordata; class Actinopteri; order Perciformes; family Nototheniidae; genus Notothenia; species Notothenia rossii. The sequence goes on along the minus strand of NC_136904.1, from coordinate 12,286,400 downwards.
CAAAGTCTGAAAATATCAGTACAGTATCATAATACTTTAACATAATTGTTTTTGTTACTTTCGTTGCAGTTGTATGTCTTAAATGTAATGTAAATGTTGCCTTCGTGTGTGGTTCGGGGCCATCTTCGTGCGAAATTCACAATTCCATATTCGTGTGTCCATCGGATGTCAATTTTGGGACAGTGTGACGCCAGCCTTACCAAAGTGCTTCATCAGTCGTTAATGCAATGATCATCTGATCTCCTTTCTTATCAAGATGAGCATGTTACAGATTCTATTTAGATTTGTCTACTTGTCTTTTGAATCCTATTCCCTTCATCATCACATCTAAAAAATCAGTTCACAAACTGCAAGTGACACTCTTATTGGGTTAGGGTTAGGGTTTAACTGGACTTGCACGACACAATGCAACTGCATATTTGAATGCCCAATAAAATATGTATACTTTTAAACTAAAGTTCAACTCCAAGATTATTCCCTCTCAGTTAGTGGGGAAACAACCCTTGCCTATGAAATATTTGTTTGGTTCAGTTTCTTGTGATGTATGGCCACTGCTTGTTATACCAAGGGACTCAGTGTTTCAGTGTATTTACTTGTAATGCTCCTCAGAGCAGCCTGTGCATCGTTGACTCTGAATGCAGGTAGTACTGTTCGGGGATTTGGGACCAAGCTTCTGAAAGAACACTTTACATGCATGTTAATGAGAACACATACACATTTGCAATCCAAGGTGGAGACATACAGTATGTGTATATATGTGTCGCCACAGACACAAACAGGAGCAGGGTTGTGATAGGTGTGTTTGTTGATGTGGCAGTGATAGATGGTGCAGAGAAGGAATGTGTACAGTATTGCTCTGTACAGTAGCTCTGCGACATGCACCTAATTAAAAATACTGCCAGGAGCCAATTGTTCACCGACAACTGGCGTGGTTGCATTTTGTAACATTCATACCACTCACGCAAACACATACATTATACTAGTTTAGTAACTGAATACCACTTGACAAATAGTTTGTGGTGTTTAATTTAGTAGTACTGTGGTTCATTTGTTTCTGAAATATGCTTAGGCTGATGTTTGCGTTGTTTCTAGTAATTACAGCAGCAAGAGGCAGGACTGTGCAGTATAGAAAGTCTTTGAAATAAGTTTAACTATTGGCAACAAATTCAACCCTGCACCCAATTCAAAGCACTGCCGGTAAACAATAGCAGGATCTTCCACCAATCTTACTGTAAATTAAGGTACTGAATTTACAGTCTACAAAAATATAAAATAAATAACTTTGAAGTTACAATTACCATATATGTTGGGACAGGGATCTTTTAGATATCCCACTAAAACAGACAACATATTCCAGATTTGCAGTGGGTGCATGTCAAGTTACAGTACCTCTTTACACTCAAGAAGTGAGATTATAAAATAACACTGAGTGCCTAACTATTTCAACAGCAAATATGAGATAATGTGCCCTGATTGTCAAGAGTGTCATGACTCAAGCCCACACATACAGAGAGCCCTGTGAATCTGAAGAGTGAGAAGATGAGCTAGTGAAGAAGTTTCAGAAACTCACACCAACGCACCACAATTTGTTGTACTTTGCACACAAGCTGAGTTCTTCATCCTTCATGACATCGGCATGCTTTCAAAAAAAAAAACTTGTGACCTCTTTGCTTTCACCCCGCCTTCTTTGGTGCTGGTCTTCACCTCCACCTTCACTTTGCATCTATTTTACAGAAATTGTACGATGTGTACCTTTACTTATCTTCATGTTCTCACATGCAATCACTGACTCAATGTAACAACACTTGCACACAGCACAGTCACTGAGGATGCACGCCCACTAATGTGAAATGTAATGGTCACTCTTTATCTCTCAGTCTCATGCATACATACAACACTCTCCTACACAGGGAACCATGCTGCGTGTTAAGCGGCGGGACCCAGATGGCAGCCACCTGGTGTGTGCTGATGGGCTCCTGCGATGGCTTCGGACAGGATATGGACACACACACAGATGGTGACCCACTGAGAATGGCTGGGAGATGGACGTGCTGACTATTGATTTGCTCAGATCAATGAGTCACAGCCTGATCATCTGACATTGAGGGAGTTCCACCCGCTGAGCTGGCACATTGGCTTGGCATGTTGGGCACACAGCACTGCATCTATGCAGGGTGCAAGTCAACTACGTTTTAACCCAGCCTGTGATTTCCGTAAATATTTGTAAAGCCCTTGACAAATGGATTTTAATACCTTTGATACAGCCTTTCATGTCATTGTGTTTCTTTGAACAAATCGATGACAGTTTCTAATATCCCCCATTAAAAATACAACCTCACTTTGTACCAAACGTATGTATATAAATCTATTAGTGATGTCATTGAATTACAAAAATGAATCATGTTCTTACAATAGTAATCTGTGGTTATTCATGGTATGAGTCAGAACTTTAATATACTATTACTTTCTTTTATTTAAGGATAAATAACATATATGCAGAGAGCCACTGCAATGACCCTCTGGATAATGTGCACTACACAGAGTATACAGTATGCTTGTACGGTAGTATTCTCTCCAGTTTCATAATCAACTAGCACTATCTGTTTCTACAGTGGTGACCCTGTGCACTATATCCCTCTCCTGCACAACTTCAAGAAACTGGCACACCATTCTACAAAAATGATATGCTTACATTTCACCACACTTAAAGTGAAAGAGTATCACCAAGGTAGTTATGGTCCCTATTGATCTTAGTGGTCTCCAGTCAGTGCAATAATTGTAGCCTGTGCCATCTTTCTCCACCTCCTTTTCATCGCATGCAGTTTATTGTTAACATTTACACTGGAATTATGGGAGGAACATGGGTAAAACTTGTTTAACCTGCTAAGGTTATAGATGAATCACGATGGTTAACCTTTCAACCTACACGACCCTAATCTATATGTATATATACAGTATATATATGCTAATATAATGAAAAGGTCGAGGTGGCTTAAGTCATTTCAGTAATATATGAGAAGGTGGTAAATGGCTGTTTTGTTCTGTCATTCATGCATATAGAAATCTAATCACACATAGAAAAAATGGGTTTCATGTCTAAGAAGATTACAGTTAATGGGACCCCCTGATCTTAAATAAGATCCTGATGGACAAGAATTATAATATCTTAAGTACTGCACAAAATATACCACATGTTCAAAGAATGTTCCGCTTCATGACCTCTCTTGCACCCCTGTGAGGAAGCTGCTTTCTTAAACTGAGAATGCTGGAGTGTTAAAGTTACAGTGGGAGAAAATGATGGGGCGGATATGTTAATTTGCCGAGGCAATTAATGCTGAACACCCCGTAAGCCATTTAAGTTTCTTGCCTCATTAATTATGCACTTTGTACATACTAAAATATCCTCCTATGCTGAAAAAATTTAGCTAATTAGTACCCCCCCGAAACAAGTAATTTTTCTTCTACAGACCTTTAAATAGGACAAGTGCCGCAAATAAAGTTTGTGAAACCAAGCCAAGTTATCTTTGAACCCTGTTGTCATCTCTCGCTCATCCTTCTTTCCTACATCTTCCTTTCATGGCTGTGTAACCTTCTCTAAAAGCATACAGAGGCCATTTAAGAGTTTATTATTAATGCTCTGGCACAATGTGCTCTTCAGACTGTCAGCGTTAATCAGCAGACTCCCGTCCCTCAGCTCTGAAGATGACGCGAACACACCGCACTTCCTTGTCAGGTTTTAAGGTACTTTATCTCTGGGCCTATTTGCCGCCTCCAAGGTAGACCCGTTGTCACGGTTACCTTTGGAGCACCTCATTATTCATAAAGGTCATCCTGGGATGGAAAGCAAAGCTGAATAAAGGAGGGAGGAAGGAAACAGGAAGAATACTATGCAAGACAAAGGTGTTTGGAGTTCAAATTGCCAGACTTCAGTGCTGTCTCCATGAAAGTCAGAAGAAAACCATGCTGTCTAGTCCAGTAAGTATAAACTGAAAAGGTAATCCACCATCAAAACAAATGGGAAATCTCTATTATGTGTATATTTTCCTATGTTTTGAACATACAGTGATGCAGTTGAATAAGAAAGACTATTGTAGAATTACACCTGTTCAATTAGCTTAACCAGAGTGAAGCATGTCAAGTCAATTTTTATTTAAAAACGCCAAATCACAATCTTTCATTAAGAGCAGGTCCAGACTGTACTGTTATTTACAACCATCATGACATTTGATAATCACCACTTAATCTAAAGTACGGCTGATGCAAATGTCATTATTTTTACAAGTATTTGGTCTTAAAACAAAGTATTCGACAAATTAAAATTCAAGATCTGTCCGTTCCAACCAACTGAAACACGAACATTGCCAACACTATGACTGTGTAGCTAAACGTTGGATAAATATGGCTTGAAATCTTGAAATTCTGTTAAAATGTGTGTCGACCAAGCGCATGTATAAAACAAGATCAATATGGGGAGGCAAATGTATTTATCTCTCTCACCCAGTAAATATGTCATTTCCCATTCTGGTTGGCCCTAACAAGATTCAAGATATAAGGCTTTTATTGTCCTTCGTATACATACATTCGTACATAACATACTGTATCCTAGCGTTACCCACTGTAAACTGTACAAAATGGCCTGGAGGTTTTGAGAAATTCTAAATTTAAATTTGAGAGGTGGGTTTACCCTGCACTACACCCTTGAGTGGTAGTTAAGGTGGAAGAACTGCTCTTGTGAAATCAGTTTGTTATGGGTTGTTTCTTTAGATAAAGGTACAGGAAATATATCCACTGCTTTAGTCCTAAAAATGATGAATCCCTGCGACCTGGGAATACCTCATAGATGACAATGACAAATACCCAGAGCTTGTTCCCACCGCCCCCACATACTTCTAATCTTGAATCCATTGTTCTAAATTTAACCCAGAAACTGGTATGTCTTCAAGAACTGGGTTAGTAGTCCATATGGATTTTGTCCAGGTCCACTTTAAAGCCTCTTAAGAGTGTAAGCCTGTATTTGAAATTACAGTTAAATACGTTTAACGTCTTATTTAACACTTCAGGATCAGTTAAGCACCACTTTTTGCTGGTAAGCCTAATATCTTACCACCATAACAATTTATAGGTGACTTATAAATATCACCTTATGATAAATTGAGTCCACATCATCACAATGATCTAATAGTCTACTCACTTGATCCAATAATTTGATAATAGACAATTATAGTGGTCTATTCTTTAGTTTTGTTTCGCGGGTGACCATCGAATTACATGTGTATCAAACTGTTCTTTACTTTAATGTAAGTATTGACAACGAACATATTGTTAAGCTCAACATTAGTTTGTGAATGTGTTGCCGGTATTGGCTGCTCTAATGACAATAATAAATAAGACCAATTTCCCAGGGTCATATTTCAGGGGTAATAACGCTTTCTGACTTACAACCACGACAGCAACATTTAAAGGGGACCTATCATGCAAAATGCACCTTTGTGCGTCTTCTATACATGAATATGTGTCCCAGGTGTGTCAGGGAACTCACCAAGTTTCAGAAAACACAACCCTCTCTCTTTTCCAAGAGAGCTGAATTGATATCTTTATGTAACAATACCGGCATTGTGTATATGCATATTCATATGATTATATGTATATGTTGTGGGTGTCATAAAGGTAGAACACACGTCCATCTCAGAACTGTCAGTGGTATACAGAGAGTGTGAAGCAAGTGTGGGCGCACAGGTTGACATCTGGATTCCAGCTGTTATTGTGGATGCTCGATACTTTTTTTAAATTTGAAAAACAGCCTTAAAGACTGACTTCTACGTACCATACCGAGACACACACCATCTGTAATTTCACATCTGTCATAGCAAAACTGATAACACTTTAAACCTGATTAAATGAACTTCAACACTAATCCAATCAAAATGTCATTCATGTGCTCGTGGCCCCGTTACATTTTGACACCAATCCTTTCTCTTGCTTTCCCGAAGCTCAACATCTCCGGATATCACAGAATATTACTTTTGGGTTAACGCATTCATCATTTTCAACATCAGTGTTTCATAATATATGTGTAAAGATTCATAAATATTACCCTATGGACTAAGTCAGAGAGTATCTGTTAATGTATTCATTCTGACATAATACATACAGTACATGAACCTTTTCACTCCGCACACAAACGTATTGAATTTGCGATTACTGATCCATTACAAATTAATTACTCTGTATATATACAGTATATACAGTGTGTCGAATATGAGAGTTTAGTTGTATATGTATATATACAATGTTTGTATGAGCTAGTTCTTGATCGAATTATATTAAAAGCTTGGACCAAGTATCAACAATAATGCATTCACTTCCAATCAAATATACAGAGGTGTATGTGCCTGCTGAACTTTTAAACATATGAATGGAAGTTGACCACTTGGATTAGATGTCATTTAAGTAATTGTGTATCAACAAAAAATATATGGTGTGTTATCCGGATCACATACTGTACATGTAGGGTCTGATCATGGAGTACGTATTGGAGGACGGGAGAAAATATGCCAGTCAGTAATAGTAGGAAGAGTTTCAGATACATAGTATTCTCAATTCCTCCCAAATAATTAAGGCTATCTTCCTTTTCGGCTGTGAGAGTTTTTCTCTCTGAGTCCAAAATGTCATGGGGTCCTGTTTGCTTACGTGAGGATCCATAATGCATGGTTTGTATCGTTTACTTGAGGGACTCCCTGTGCCACTCATCACTTCCTACTCTGTATGTGACAGGGAGGCCAAAGGAGAGGGGAGATAACCAAGTGTCAGGTCAGTCCTTGGGATAAGTTTATGCATACATATAAGAGCACACACACACACACACACACACACACACACACACACACACACACACACACACACACACACACACACACACACACACACACACACACACACACACACACACACACACCACACACACACACACACACACACACACACACACACACACACACACACACACACACACACACACACACACACACACACACACACACACACACACACACACACACACACACACACACACACACACACCCACACACACACTTTTGCAAAGAGATACTTCAGGGGTAGATATAAGAATCTCCCTTGTGTTTGGTTTAATTTTCTGAGAGCAAACTAAAATGCACTTTTACTAAGTAGATGGATTGTAATCCTTATGAGCTAATGAAACATTTAGCACCAAGTCAAAACCAAACATTTTTCATTATTGTTATTATGAAAATAACTGTGTGTAGTGCACAAAGCAAATGCAGCCACAGCTAATATAATGAGAAGCAAACAACCAACACAGGATCAGCTGTTAAAAGGGGAAAAACGTTTTATCTCAATATAAATGGAGGGCTTAAAATGCTAATACTAATAGAGATCATGTGTATACATCCAAGTGGTCATATGGACGGTTCAGGGGTTGCCTCAGCATGTAATCTAAACATGAGGTCCTAGACCCTAGCTTGGATGGGATTACTGAAAAAGTGTGCTTGTGTTCGTGGTTGTGTGTCTATGCATGCATACGTGTCATTATTGGTGCATGCTGGCTGCTTGTGTCCGTGTGTCAGGGGACCATGGCACCTGCTGATGAAGAAATCAAGTCAGAGAGTCCTCCCGTGGTCACAAGCTGCCCTCGTACCCCAGGAGTCTTTCTCACCAGTCTGTCATATTGGCCGGTGGTCACCACTCAACGCCTAGAGTCTGATCACATTATTATATGTTTTATTTTTTCTTTGTCAGACTGCCTTTGAGTTGCTCGTTTTTCACTCAAGGACACCTTCATTTTTAAGAAAGACATCTATACAAACATGGAAAAGAATATGAATGCAGAGTGCCTATAAATAAGCTGTACATTGTCCTACCCAAATTGATGAAACAATTAACAGCTGTATCTAAAAAAGAATAGGGAAGGAGACGGCAATTGTCGAACCTCAGATTGGGGAGGAGCAATGCGGATTCCGTCCCGGTCGTGGAACAACGGATCAGCTTTTTACTCTCGCAAGGATCCTGGAGGGGGCCTGGGAGTACGCTTATCCGGTCTACATGTGTTTTGTAGACTTGGAGAAGGCGTATAACCGGGTTCCCAGGGAGTCACTGTGGGAGGTGCTGCAGGAGTATGGGGTGAGGGGGTCTCTACTCAGGGCCATCCAATCTCTGTACTCCCAAAGCGAGAGCTGTGTCTGGGTCCTCGGCAGTAAGTCGGACCCATTTCAGGTGAGGGTTGGCCTCCGCCAAGGCTGGGCTTTGTCACCAATCCTGTTTGTAATATACATGGATCGGATTTCGAGGCGTAGTCGTGGGGGAGGGGGTCTGCAGTTCGGTGGACTAAGGATTGCACCACTTCTTTTTGCAGTTGATGTGGTTCTGATGGCTTCATCGGTCTGCGACCTTCAGCTCTCACTGGATCGGTTCGCAACCGAGTGTGAAGCGGCTGGGATGAGGATCAGCACCTCCAAATCTGAGACCATGGTTCTCAGCAGGAAACCGATGGACTGTCCACTCCAAGTAGGGAATGAGTCCTTACCCCAAGTGAAGGAGTTCAAGTAACTCGGGGTCTTGTTCTCGAGTGAGGGAACAATGGAGCGTGAGATGGGCCGGAGAAGTCACCGTTGTGACGAAAAGAGAGCTGAGCCAGAGGGCAAAGCTCTCTGTCTCCCGCGCCATTTTCGTTCCTACCCTCACCTTTGGTCATGAAGGATGGGTCATGACCGAAAGAACGAGATCGCGGGTACAAGCGGCCGAGATGGGTTTTCTCCGCAGGCTGGCTGGTGTCTCCCTTAGGGATAAGGTGAGAAGTTCAGTCATCCGGGAGGGACTCGGAGTTGAACCGCTCCTCCTTCGCGTCGAAAGGAGCCAGTTGAGGTGGTTCGGGCACCTAGTAAGGATCCCACCTGGGCGCCTCCCTCGGGAGGTGTTCCAGGCACGTTCCAGCTGGGAAGAGACCAAGGGGTAGACCTAGAACCAGATGGAGGGATTATATCTCTTCGCTGGCCTGGGAGCGCCTTGGGATCCCCCAGTCAGAGCTGGTTGATGTGGCCAGGGAAAGGGAAGTTTGGGGCTCTCTGCTGGAACTGATACCTCCGCGACCCGACCACGGATAAGCGGGAGAAGATGGATGGATGGATGGAGATGGCAAATTAGTCACCGTATGTCCACACCCACACAGTCATGAGAATAGCTTTAATCGAACCAAATAACTGAAACACATGTGTGGGTGGACTGTTTATGTGTAAGCTGATTTAGCAAAGTAGTTAATTGATGCAACAATTACCCAAAACACTTATTTATTATGTTGGAAGTTACAATGTTATTTACGACAGCAACAAAAAACTCAATACAGTTAATGTCAGGCACACTGTAAAATATGTGCACTCAAAAGTAATCAACCCATTCTTCCTTCTTTCCCTTTCAGTATGATTTACTGCATGCTGATATTTCAAAAACAAGTCTGCTAGAGTTTCTTTGCAACAGTAAGTCGCCCCATTGCACCCTTTAGATAACGTCAACACAAATGATACGGTGTTTTTCTATAATTTGCCCCCCTAAAATGCAAACAAACTTAAAAAGTACAGTGGATGCAGAATGGCACAATGTCTGAAATCTTAACACAAAAAGCGCACCACATGAGAGAGATAGGACATTAAATGGAAGTTCACAGTATATCTCAACAAAATAGCCCATTGTTGTCTCCATCCTATTAGAAAAACTGATTCAGAGTTAAAGTAGATGGAAAAGGACAGAGCTAGCTGCAACTCAGAAATCATTCCTCCCAACCTATTTAATTACATTGTGCAGCCCGATGTGAAAAGGTGTCAGAAGAGCAGAGAAGCGAATCCTGTCCTAATGAATGGAAACAGATGGGTGAGACAGTGAGCAGGGCTACCGCCAAGAAATTGTGTGGCATGGAGAGAAAGACATTGCCAGGGAAATAAAAGACTTCCAGATAGACATGAGAATAATAGGACGAATGATTAATGTTTTGAGGGAAAAGAAAGAATCCACCACGAAACCACAGTTTCAAACTGACATACAATTTTCCACATCGTTTGAAAATGTGTTTCATTTTGTCAAAGGCAGGTACAGTAAAGACTATCTATGATATGGAAAAGGTTGTAAAATGTCGACATTCAATCCTGAATTGAGGGGCGGAGAAAGAGTCACTTTCCGCCCTGGAGTTAAACCATAATATGTGGGTGATGGTCGTGGGTGACAAACGGCAAGTAAACATAACTTGTCTTTGTGAAAAAATAATTTGTTTCTTATGCAAATCGACATGTTTCAAGACTGTCTTGATTGTTATCAATAATTATCAAGGTACAAATAAAAGGATGATCTTACTGTTCGGGGACAATAACACCATTCATTTACAATCTGATCTTATCTATCTATCTATCTATCCTTTATGATAGTTATCCTTTCTTTGATGAATTAAAAGAGGAGATCTTGTTGAATAAGAATCTAATAATGCAATAAATGCTGAGTGGAAGTGAGAGAATGGGTGGGAAAATCTCCCCTGAGCACCGTGAATTAGCTTTAGCGTGAGTGCAGGGATTATGCTGCAGGCTGAAATGGAGTAGTTGTTTAGACAGGGATATAGCATTTAAGCAGAGGGATTTCTCTGCCAGACCTCCGTGTCTTTCTTAGACACACAGTCGTTCCCATTTTTGCATAAACACACGGCACACAGAGGAACAGTATGGCGTTAACACCAGAGACATATTTTGGTACATGAATCAACATTATTTCCCCCTGTCACTTTTGTTTTTGAACGAGTTTAAAAAGTAGTTAAATAAAGTTATAATTATGCAGAAATGTCATTCATATGAAAATAATGTTATCACAATGTTTTTTTGTGATTTTATTAGTAGATTCAATTGTGCCTATTCTTATATTTATTCTAGGAGTAACTCTATCGTGAAATGACAGTAAGATCTCACCTTCGGTCAATGTTCATTTTGTCTAGTCAAGTATTTATGCCTATTTTAATGATTGAAACCAATTTAAGAAACATATATTTTCAAGATCCAATAATGGGTCCCTTAAGGCTAACACTCTGAACAAGGCATCTAAGGATCATTGAGAAAATATACCAAGTGTGAAGATGGGATGGCTAGCAGTTGTTTGCTATTCCTCAAACATGACACAATCCAATTTACTCTCAATGTGTATGGCACCATTAAACGTTTCCTTAACCAAGTTTTTAACAAGCTAATTAACTTACTCTCCGAGTCAGAGACTTGTCAAGGTTCAGGCTACATTTTAATTAACAGTCGAGACACATGCAGCTCCATCAGACACAGACAACTCATCAGTGTTTGTGTTATTTGATTGACTGAAGGAGGCACTGTCGTTAACTGTTTAAAAGTCTCTATTTCACACAACTGAACATTTGAAAATGAGTGCTATTATTATGTCAATGTTTTGAGTTTCTTTGGTAGTTTGTGGACAGGATGCGGTAAAGTGTGTTTTGAGCAGTAGAGCTGGCCTATGTGTGTGTGTATGGGTGTGTGCATGAGCTTCTCCATATGTGTGTGTACAAGATACTTCTCATAGTGTTGGCTCAGCTGTAATAGGCTTTCTGTGAGGTGCCTTTCTCTGCATGTGCATCAGCAAAGTGGGGAGGAAAGGCTCAATAGATTGCTTTGTATGGCTAATTTGCTCAGCTCATTAAATATTGAGGTGAAGGCAGATTTGTGTGATTGCCAATATACTAGCTCCAGTGGTCTTTGTTATGCCTCAAAGCCTGTCGAATAAAAGGGAATGCACTCACACGGAGGAAAAAGTAGTGACACTTGTGTCATGGCAGCAATTTGTGTGCTGGCAAATACAAATGCATGAATGAGCATAATACACTTGGAGCACTACTCCACAATTACGCGGAGATACAGATAGACACCCACAAATCTGCTTAACCATTTTAATATAAGTTCATTTGATAGATAATCACTTTAAAAACACATTTGAGAGACTATGTGATCATTTTAGCAAAAGTAGCTGTGTGGCTCCAGGGTGCATGGGCAATGTCGAGATATTTGTACGTCTGTTAATTTGTCCTCCGCCACTTTGATACAGACTGAAATTCTACAACAACTTACAGTACAAAACGAAATATAATGACTTCCAAAGAAAGCAGTAGCACTTGAGGATGAAAAATACTCCAACCCAGTCTCACGGCACGCACGTGTTATAGTCACGAAATTAATTTAATCTATTGATTCGTGTTGGCCAACACGATTTCCCCCTTTTTTTCGGGTCACACAGAACGATTTTAAAAGCAATGTATTTCTATTGGTAGTATGTTTCGTGCCTGCACCACGTCTTTTTGTCTGATCGGGTCTTGGAAGACCGGAAGCTGTGTGGTTCATAAAAACATTTTCTTACTCAATATCAAGCCACGATTATTTTTATTTATTTTTATTGTATATGTAGGCTATGTATGTCTGACTCTTTTTGCCGTCCGCGACGAAAATAAATGGGGCTCAGAATAAGGAAATCTGTATTTTGTAAGTATTTTTTCCTTCTAATTTGTTATTATTTGGTGCAGGCACGAAACGTACTACCAATAGAAATACATTGCTTCTAAAATCGTTCTGTGTCAGAATACTGAAATCTGTATTTTTTGTAATCTTTTTTTTCTTCTAATTTTTTATTATTTACATTGCTTTTTAAAATCGTTCTGTGTGACACGAAAAAAAAGGGGGAAATCGTGTTGGTGAACACAAATCAATAGATTAATTTCGTGAGTATAACACGAAATGCCGTGAGACTGGGTTGAATACTCAGTTGTTTTATTCTAAATGGATTGCTGCTAAATCTTGTTTATTGTTTGTACATTACAGACTGTATATTTGTTGTAGTTATATGATGAATACTTATGACTGACTCTTCATGTGGATCATGTGAATTGCATGCAGGAAACCTCTATTACTATTTGTGTATGGATACGTACTATATGTGGGTTTAAATGTTAGAATGCCATGACTTCCTTGGCTAAAGTGTTGGTGTGTTACAGTGACGTATGTATACAGAATTCAACTTACCTTCTGTGCATTCCTCTATCTCAATCCTAGAACACCAATTCCCCACCACACCCCCTCAAATGGCCACTTTACCTCGATGAATTGGGTTCAAGTGCAATCTTGGCTATTGTCAGATGTAGTTTAGTGGCTATTTCTTAATGGTGCACCCATTGCTCTCTGTCCTGTTTTCTATTCCAGTCGCTCCATTCCTTATTGGATAGCGCTATGTCCTCCTTCTGGGAAGAGAAATGTTTTCCTCTGGTACTTCAGGGCAGCTACAAGGGTGTTAAGTGCTGTCAAAACAAGCTTGCTTGTAAGAAAGAAGTGAAAGTAAATCAAAGGTAAAGGTAGAGGTTCACAGTATGACATCCTAACAACTCTGATAGGCAGCAGCACTGATGGATCACTCTCAGCTCTTTCCTTTAAATCATACTGAAACATCTTGTTACCAAGGGACGACTAGAGTTTGACCCTCTTCACATGGTGTGAGCTGTAGCTGAACTGCATCACAATGCCACTCAAAAATGAACCCAGTTTATCACCTAGTTTTACATATTTAATTTCATATGATTGTTTGACATGGATTGCAAGATGATAGTGCTTGTTCACCACCTTAGCCATGCCTATACTGTAGCATATACTTGTTGACAAGAGGATAAGCCCTGTTTCTTTCTGGTTGGTTTCTATTAAACATTGAATGAATATACATGAAGCAAAGGTCACCATTTCTTTAGGAAGTGTCATTACAATAATTATTTCCAAGATATACTACTTAACCTCACTAACAGTGAGCACCTTATTGACATACAGACATATATGGAGTCAATAGCATTCATAACAAAACATATTTGTAATGTCTAATTTGTCAATGCATGGCAACTCCAGGATATTGAAAATTGTTGGTTTTGCACAATCTTTCACAGCTTTGTGCCTGGCAATTGGGCTGTAGAATTGATGACCATCCTCCCTGTCTTTGCAGCCACACCTGGCTCCTCTGACCGACCCTCTCCGCTGTAGGGATCTAATTTGTCTCTAGTTTCAGCTCTGGATAACGAGCAGCAAGCTGTCAACAGGCCCTGCTGGCAGTGACCGCTCTGCGTGACCCCTTGAGGATGGCTGTGTGTCTCGCCTGCTCTTCTCACTGATTGACATCTACCGAGAGTAAGGAGCTGGGAGAGATGTTGTGAGAATGTCAGAAAAAAGAGGGAGAGAGAAAATGCGAATGTGTTTGAGAGAGTGGAAGCATTAAGAAAGTCATAGTCACTAGCGAAGAAAGAGTGAGTGAAAAAGCTTGAGCCACAATAGCGCATCACATTCAGATCTCAATGGCTGTTCTGTGGATACTGACAGAAAGCAGTTACATGTGTAATATGCAATATGTCTGCATAAAAATGATGCTCCAGCTTACATGTAAGTTCTGACTATTGCTCAATATGATTTCTTTCTTATATATCCTGCCATTTACTCTCACGCATGGTCCCTCTTAATATCCTTGCTGTCTTTGTTATTAACTGTCAAAAGTGATATCAGCTGATCTCATGTTCTAGTGAAAACTGTTGAATAACACACCTACAAATTGTAAGCCTTTCCTCTTGCGACTCACACCTCTTTTTAAAAGATGTTAGTGTCTTTTAATTTTTCATATGAAAATTGTTATGAACATTTGGAAGCTTCTTTATTGAAAATACTTTTTTTTCAAATAGCTTCATTGTCATGTGAACCAGGACACACCTCCTTTTAGTTTAATATAGGTCACCTTATATTTTGATATTAACATGTTTACCCTGTTAAAGAGCAACTTCCAGGTTAAAGACACCTGTGAATAAATGTGTAGGAAAATGATGAATACACTAGATTTTCAAAAAAATATACATAAATATACACTACAGTGACATCTGGCGTCGTTTTTGTAAGAAATGTTCACTTCCGCATAAAAAAGCCTTGGCACGTGACCTCCCGCGTGTGACGTAACACGGGAGACACAAGGGGGAGAGCGGCCGGTGTAACGTATTAATAAACATGGATCCCAATGCTAGTTTCGACACAGAAGACACAGAAGAAGTTGAACATGAATATTCGAATGCAGATGACGGACCACAACCTTATAATTATGAGCCTGCTAGGCGTCCAAGAGACCAGGAGCAGCCAAGGATTAGAAGAAATAACGGCCATCGGAGAGAAATTGAGCTGTGGTGTGAGGAGAACCAGTGGAGAACTGGGCAGCTATCTTGGTGAGTGACCGGCGTTAGCTACAGAATGTTAGCTAACGTCACATCACAACATTGTGAAGTTAGCTATCATATATCAGTCTATAACTAAAGTAGCATTGATAATATAGTAACGTTACTGGCAGGACTGTTGATACTGATCCATAACAGAAACTAATGCGCAAGTATCAGCCGTATCTCGCGTTACCTAATGCAAATCCACACTATGTTACGGTGCTGCACCGGAGGGGAGAGAGAGAGCAGGGAAGGGGGGGGAGGGGGCAGAGAGAGCAGCGAAGGGGCAGCTTTCTTGGTGAGTGATCGGCGTTAGCTACAGAATGTTAGCTAACGTCACATCACAACATTGTAAAGTTAGCTATCATATATCATGCTATAACTAAAGTAGCATTGATAATATAGTAACGTTACTGGCAGGACTGTTGATACTGATACAGCATTGAAGTCCTGTCTCTTTGTCTGCACAAAACGAACCCAGGACCAAAAGCTAGCTAGCTTTCTTTTCCTGTTAGGGAAATAGTGGACTTGATGTCCTGACAGGCTGGTATTTGTGCAACCTGCACAAACACAATACTGCACCATGATTACAAATGGTGAAATACAATGTAAAACTACCAAAAAATACCAGCTCACTAAAACACAACCGCTCAACTCAACGCAACTACTAACTATACCCGCGGTCAGAGAGCGGAGATGTTTACCCTTTGTGATGTAATATGACGCGTTTGACGTATGACCTTAAAAGAAATTGCTCCTTTCCCTCTGAATTCCTGCCCTTATCTATGTCTCGTAAAACATATCAAATCCTGCATTCACTTTTTTTATTGTAATTTTCAAGCAAGTTTAAGCATAATAGTAGACAAAAAAAAAACCTGCAAGTTTTTCTTTAAGCCCGATAGCCCCCGCCATGCTGTTGTTGTTGTTGTTGTTGTTGTTGTTGTTGTTGTAAATGTCATTTTTGTTTTGATTTCTCTTACATGACTATGCAGTGCAACATTTTTTTTGTTTCGTAATTATTTATTTTACTTGTTCGAAATAAAATGTATCAACCAATCAATGTGTCATACCCACTTAAAGGTGGGGTAAATAAGTTTGAGAAACCGGCTCGAGATACACTTTTTGTTATATTCCATGGAATGCTCTTAACATCCCGATAGCAATGAATATCTGAAGTGCTTTGATAAAAACATCCATAAAAAAAAGTCATCTGTGGAAGCCGTAGTACTGTAAAAAGCACGACCAATCATCTGAGCCGGCCCGGCTAAAGTAACTGGATGGCCTACCTGCCTGTCAGCCTTCCATCTGTGCACAAACTGATCTCGTGCCCTCATTGGTCATGTGCACGTTCGTGTGTGTTGGAGGAGGGGCTCTGTAAGGAAGTGGCAGATTTTTTCCGGCAGTGTATTTTCAAATTCTAGCGCACTCGAGCTGGTTTCTTCAAAATGACCTAACCCACCTTTAACGGGAAGAAACTCAGCTAACTGACGATATGAACAATTTTTACCTAAACAAAATTAAAGTCTAACGCCAAGCCTCTGAATCAGTACTAAGTGAAAGGGTGCTAACGCACTGCACATAACTCATGGTAGCAATATTTTATACTTTCTGCACAAACTAGATATCATATGAAAGCTGAGATTCCACAGATTCCAGTGGTATACGTATCATCACTATGAGACCAAAACTCATGGCAGCGAAAGCCAGGAAAGACAACACACAACTTCACTTTAAGGGGCCAAAACGGCAAATACGTCTTACCTTTGCTGTTTTCTGATCAAAAGTTGTGTTCAAGGGCATTACAACTCAGATAAATGCTGCTGAAGGTTAATCCAATGTCTCTGTGTCCCTTTGAAATGATTACTGATAATCCATCATAACATTTATGTCAATAAATGTAGTTTTCTATAGAGTGTAACCCAAGCCCCCAGGAAGTGCGCCGGACTCTGTGCCCGAAATTCGTTGTGTCCAAACGTCGGTACTACAACTTCCGTATCAGTCCATGACGTCACTGGGCCCAGAAAGACTTTTTCTTATTTACTAACATGGGGAAAGAGACGTCTGTAAATCAGCGGATACTTAAATCAATATTAAATAAACTACCCAGTATGAACTATTTTATAGCCCTTATTAGAATCATTCGGTCCTTAAAGTTGTAAAATGCACTAAAAGCCGAATCTAGATTTATGTTCTCTCTCCAGCCGAGAGTGGGAGCTCGGGGGGCGGGGCTTAAGGGGCGCATGCTCTGAGCGCACATATGGGTTATTTTGCTCTGACAGCCAGGTATGACGGGTAATTTGTGACGTTTCGCTCTCTCAAAAGTTGGGCCATTTTGCCTTCTAGACCTCTCTAAAAAGGTCAAATGTCCCTTGTTTTGCATCAATCTTGATACAGGGTACTTATTATATGTTATAGTTTGGATTCCTAAAGCTTTTAGTCTCCGATTCCATCATTCAAGGGTGGTTTTCACTATAAGTAATGGTTTTTTTTGGCCAGAAACTATAATTTACATTTGTTTTACTATGTTCAATCTGAATTTACTTTAAAATAAAAACATCTATATTGATTCTGACTTTTCTACATCCAACTCACAGGTGTATCATTGCTTTGAGAAAAAAGATTATTAATGTACCCCTTTAATAAGTGAAGATATAGTCATTTGTTCTGGGCATGTCATTTTCGAGCCTGAAACCTGACAAACAGGCAGGGCTTAACAGGTTAAGAAATAAATGAAGTATAATATTTATCTATTGTATCTTTTATTCAAATAGTGTGACCATTATTATTTGTTTTTAGCAAAATCAACTATTTATCACATCAATACATATACCTTATGTTGATTAATTGAGTTGATCTGACTCAGGCATATTTTTAGGTTGATTAGATCCATTGTTACAAAGAGCAAATTAGAGTCACTTTAATTAAACAAAACAAAAAAAGGCATTGTTTTTAAAGCAAGAAAAAGACTAATAATGCTTTGGTTACTGAGTAAAATATGTCAAATTAAGCCAGTCACACAAAAGATGAATGATTTACATAACCATTCATTTTAAACGAAAGATTATAATCTGCAGTGAAGACATTATACTGCCTCTTTAATGAATATTGCTTAATCTCCATATGGAAAAATGTGCCATTGAAGTGCCCTGCTACTGTTTGTTGTCAATATTATCTGATTCATATAGACACCATCTCCAAAAAAAAGACATACTTCTCGATGGCTCAAAGCTGCAGTGGCTGAATACATCAATCATGTTGAATAGCTTCGACTATCAAGCTTCTCATCAGACTGCAGTTGTGTGGATCCTGATAAAGTCATTCTGCCCTTTTCACCAAAGCAAAGAAGATAGTGTCAACATCCCAAAGGCAGACTTGCTCCAGTAGTGAAGCCTGTCACTCAACACTGGGTTAGCAGCTATTCACAAGGGATTTGTTTAAAGAATGTAAAGGCAATACATTATCTCAGAGGTAGAAAAAGAAGAAATACAACACAGAAATACTGCAGATGAATAAAATCATACTCATAAAGGTTAACATTAACATGTTACCCTTTATGAGTATGATTTTAACATTAACATTCGAAACCCAACTAAAAACCCTGTGTCCTGTTGTGTCCTTCTATAGTCCATTTCATGTTGTTTGTCTTGTCTTACCCCGGCTGATACTTCACTAAATCCACTGTTTTAATTGTTCCCTATATTGCCCCTATGCTCTGTAAGGTGTCCTTGGGTGTTATGAAAGGCGCCCCCCAAAATAAATGTATTATTATTATTATTATTATTATTATTATTATGTGTACATAGTGAGGATTTAATGCAGACAATAAGAGGGGTTCCCTTGCTAATATTAAAGGAAATACTTGAGTTGTCAATATGATGCATCACTAATGGTTACATCATATTAAATAGGTTTCTTAAAAGTGCATTTTCATTATTTTAAGTGGTTTACCTCAGGTTTTCTCTTTCAGCACAGACAACACACTTGCATTTGTCCCCTTCTCTGTTCTTTCCGTCCGGCAGTGGCTCAGTCAGTAGGGGCTTGGACTGTGAGCTGTAGGGTTGCCGCTTCAAGTCCCCGAACAGACCTAAATATGGAGTATGGACTGCTTGGAAAGGTCCAAGTTCACCTCCTGGCCTGCCGTGGTGCCCTTGAGCAAGGCACCGGACAACTCCCTTCCCCCCCCCCCACTCCCATTGCTCCCTGGGCGCTGTACAATAACTGCCCACTGCTCCTAGTACTAGACTCCAGGTACTAGAATGGGTTAAAAGCAGAGAACAAATTTCACTGTGCTCTGCATCTGTGACCATTAAAGAAGGTTTCATCCCTCCGATTCTAGCTTTAAAGTGTGATGTCGCCTCATTCAATAGATGGCAACCTTCAGCATGTTTTGATAGGGACGCTTTACAATGCGGTTGGTGTTTGTTTGCAGTATGTTGGGGCATAAAAAAACTCATGAACTGATTGGATCAAAAGCAGCTCTTTTATTAGGTCCATAAGAAACACTGACACTATATAAACGGAGGTACAGTAACATGCAGTAATCGATTAAATGACTATCGTGCTTCTGACACTGGCTAAGTAATAGATTCAAATTACTTCATGTACTAATTTAATCATAACATTATATTGTATATCAATTTAAATGACTTTAAAGACTGTTTGCAGTCTTGATGTGCAGGTATGTTCATCTTAACAACTTTGCAGCATCCCTTCAAACTACACTTGCTGTAAATCTTTAATCAGAGCTAATGAATTCACATCAGGAATGACCAGCCTGATATCATCTAAATGCAGATTACATTCATTATCAGGCCACACACTTTCACTGAACTCTGTCATCTTTTTCTTTCTCTCATCATAATTTTAAATCTCTGTCCAGTCTTTCAATCTTTTATTTGTCCACCCTGACCCCTCTCTTACTTCAGTCCCTGCTTAATAATCACTTCAACAATGACTGATTACAAGAGAATAAACATGAACTAAACCAGAGTGCATGAATAATTTCTAGATGCTTGATCGGTCTCCCAGACGTGTTATCAGTTTGTTGTGTGACACTGCATCAGTTTGTGATTTTTGTTTACTGTCTGGCCCATGGGAAGGGACAGTCCTTTTTTCACAGATCAGAGGGAGATGTAATCTCATATGAACTGCTCCAGTTAGCAAATGCTTGTATGTTTTTCTATCATGTCTTTGTGTGCCTGAGTAACATACCATAGCTTTGCAGCACTATTGGTCAGCTTGAAAGGTGCCACTAAAAGTCATTTCTTATCAGTGTCAGGAACAGATCTATCACCTGCTGCTCTTCCACAATCACACACACTTTGAAAAACAAGCTTTGAAGATCTCAATTACTCCTCCTTCAAGATTCTGAATCAATCTCTTAGAAATCCTAGCACTGCTATGTCTGAGATGGTTTCCCTGTAGTGCTGACATCCTGGGGACAACGGGTCTTTAATATTCTGCTCTTCCAGGCTGAATCAGCAATGAGCGGCCATGCCCAATTCCTTTGGCAGAAATGTAGCGGCAAGAGATGAAGGGGGAAAACTGAGCGAGAGTGAAATTAGTAAATAAAATTCATGGAGGAAAAAGTAAGCATAACAATTGAAAAGAGTAGGATGGGTTAAAGTAGATGGCGATCAGGGCATGGAGACAGATTTAGTATTCAGATCAGATAAGTATTGTTCGAAGAGCCAAGATGAGAAAGGAAAAAGTGAATGTAGTGTTCGATCCATAAAAGTGAATGTTATGGTTGTTGTATAAATCCTCTCTGTACATTAAGCTGGGCAGATGAATTAGAACATGTTTTTCATAAATGAAACAATCCACTGGCAAAGCCCACTGATCAGCTTTGTGGTTGCAAATTAGTGAATGATTGTGTATGTGACCAACATTACACTTGTAAGAACTTCAACACATGTTTGGTAAAATGTGTTTTCAATCAAAGGCTTAAATAATGGCCATTTAATCAGGACGATAGGGGCTATTTGTGTGAGTGCTCAGCTGTTCGCCTGGCATTCCTTGTGTGTTTTGTTGTCACATCATAGCCTTGGTAAGCAGGTGTAAATCTAGTATAATGTGACTGCATGGTTTGTTTATTATATTATCCAGCATGTATTATGAGCCAACAGCATACTTAGTCAGCCCCTAGCAAGAGACAGATGGATGGGTCAGACCACAGATTTAAATGTTGCTCCTGGACTGGAGCATTGCTCAGCATGATTGTAAAGACAAGCATGCACAGGCACACATAGAAAAGGATCATCAACCTATCTCTCTCACACACTTCAAGACCCTGCACATTCACACACAAGAATGCTGAAATTGGTTATGATTGGCTTTGCCCCTTGTAAATCCAAGTGGCGCTGGCCTGCCGCCATTTTTGAGCTTTTCTAATAATGTTGGTCTTACCTGTACCTTATTGAGAGCACTAGGGTCTTTGCAGCAAATAAAAGACAACCTCCACCTCATCCATGTCGTTGTTTTCATTCCCCTCTGCTATAGCCCAGGATTATTATTGCTCGGTACTGTACACTGCCAGTGGAGGGTCACCTCAAATTGAGTCTCACGAAGGATTAACTGGATATGGACGGGCACGACATGCCAGTTAGAAGTTGAAGTTAAGCTGCTGTTATGGCCATTTCTGAAGCACATGATCTTTCTTATAGTTGGTCCAACGCTTTTAGAAATGACTAGTTCGGGCGTCATACAAGCGTGAGTCCAGAAAACTGTAATGTGGGCCTGGTGGTCAGTTGGTCCACTTTAGATTCATGGTCTCCATTGGGTCTTCCTGAGATGTTGATCCTATGAATCTTACTTTAGCACCATCAAGATGTGTATATATATGGTTTTTAATCAAATATCTCAACAACCATTATATAGATGAGCATATTGTTGCTTCAGACTTTTATGTTCCCATCAGAAATATGTGGAACCACTTTTATTTAGTGGTATGCAGACTTTAAATTCACAGCCATTATATGTTGAAAATGTACGTTTTTCCAGTGTTGGTTTATGATCATTAAGGCTAATCTATACTCTGCATTGTTAATCAAATATAGAATGATAACACAACACATTGAGAGCATTCTACTGTAGCATGTTGCACTTGCTAAAGAATATATTGTTGGATATCAAGTCTTCACCGGCAGTCATGTATCTCATCATATAGTCGAAAATGGTTACCATTTAAATATATCTTGCTTAGAGAAACCAGTTTCACAAGCGCAAGTTAACATTCTTACCTGATTTTCTGCAGTTTCTCAAGGGTTATAACATTTAGTTTGGTCTAATCTGTTGTCTTTGAGTTCCTGGAAGAGTTCTAATGAAAAGAAATGGTAGATGTGATAAACAAGCTTGAGATTATCTGGAGGAGGAAATATGAAAAGTTCAGCAGAGCTATGAATAAAAGTAATACCCTAAGCAAACCCAATTTTATCCCAGGGACTTGACATTTACAAGACAACCTTTATGGATATGTAATTTAATTCTCATGTTTTCTGGGCTAAAATCCCTCAATAATCTCTGTCAAAATAACTCAGTATATTTATTTATAGTTGATTGGAAATCTCAAGGTCAAACTACACATACAGTGTAGACAGTATACGAACTGTGTGTTGCATTAAAACAATGATGGTGACAGGTGTTGAGATTGTTGATGTGTGTATAAATCGGCATAATATACGCATTACCTCACATCTTTTGTGAGGGAAAATGGATTAGCAAATGACAGTTTATGTTCATGTTTCATTGAACTTATATTCATACAGAACTGAGATAAACATGTATTTTACAATGTGATCCAGCACAAAAAATAAAAACTAAATCATATGTCATGCTCTGCTGAACTTTGCATATTTCCTCCTCCAGATAATCTCAAGCTTGTTCATCACATCTACCATTTCCTTTCATTAGAACTCTTCCAGGAACTCAAAAGACAACAGATTAGACCAAACTAAATGTTATAACCCTTGAGAAACTGCAGAAAATCAGGTCAATGTTAACGTGTGCATGTGAAACTGGTTTCTCTAAGCAAGATATATTTAAATAGGATGAGGTACATGACTGCCAGTGAAGACTTGATATCCAACAATATATTCTTTAGCAAATGCAACAAGCTACAGTAGAATGCTCTCAATGTGTTGTGTTATCATTCTATATTTGATTAACAATGCAGAGTAGAGATTAGACTTAATGGTCATAAACCAACACTGGAAAAACTTACATAGAAAATGTGATCAACACGCGAAACACAAGTCAGGCAAAAGTCACAAGAAATTGTGCAGTAAAGGTACCATCATAAAGGAATGTATGAAACAGAGTTTTTTTTGCATAGGTTAGGGCCAGGTGAGTTTCACTCTTTCATTGTCACACATCTGAAAAAATGTCAGCAAGACAAAACATGTTGATTGGCAGAATGTAATTGCAGAAATAAAAGCTTCTAGTCCATGAGAGCTGAACCTTGAGAAGAAACGGTGCACTCAAGTTGAGAATAATGTACTAACAGACTAAACGAACACAAAAGATGATCACTTCAACATTAAGGTCTTACTTCTATGTACACACACACACACACACACACACACACACACACACACACACACACACACACACACACACACACACACACACACACACACACACACACACACACACACACACACACACACACACACACACACACACACACACACACACACACACACAGCCAGGGTCAAACAGGCAGGCTTCCAAGCTAATTAATTTGACACACCAAAAGATCTGTATCTCAATGTCACAGCCTGCAGGACACACACAACACACAACGTGCACAGAAATACCGTTTTTGTAAAGGTTGGAATAATCTTGAATGGAAACAGTATGTGTGTCTGTGTGTGTTTCATGTGAAAAGCTCATACAATACAATTGCAGCCTGCAGACCCAACACACTCTCACTCCATAATCGTCCAGGAGCGACGTTTGGTCAGGGTCCCGTGGCGTGCAGTTGTGACGCTCCTAGGCTCCTTCAGCTTCATAAAGGGACGCAAATAGCTTTCAACTGATTGCAATGTATTCCCATCTGCTGCGGGATTTGTCGCCCATGGAAGCACGGCATTCGTTTGTGTCGGCTGCCCTTAAAGGCAATTTGAGCGTCCATTCCCATTGGATAACGGAGAATTGTACACCCGGAAGTAAGTATTCCCCTTACTGTCGATAGATTTTACAGTGATATCTGCACTACTCATCGACTAAAAAACACCAGATTATCCTAGTTAATTACACAACATTGATTGGTTTAAATTGTGTGCAATGCTTTTGTATTTTTCCCCTTCGATTCGGAGAAACAAATATTTTTTCGGAGTAAAGGATGGCAGAAGACACTACACTACCCAGAATCCCCAGCTATCGTTTAGGACTACACCATCTGCTCTGTTTGACAAACCCCATTCATTCCAATGGCTGGCGTATATGTCACGTGATCTTCAAATTTCTCCCTGCAGAAAAAAAAAAAAAATGGCCGAACTTCGTTTTATTCTCGGTGGAAATGCCTATTTTAAAGTTAGTTTGGCCATTATGATATGACTGCTGATTTAATCGCAGTCATATCAATCAATGTTACTGTAACTTGGAAAGCCACAATATTTATATTTTAACTCAATAACATTAGGTAACATTATTGTGGCACAACAGTGAATCCTTAAATATAAATATATAAGGTGGCAGACATAATTGAATGAATTTTAACTGAACAATAACTGAATGAGTTTGTTTCACTCTTAGAGCAGCAGGGGTACCAAATATATGCAGACTGCTGCAATAAGTAGGCCTACATGAATTAACTGTCTCGTTGATGTTTGTCTGAATTAATATGATACTATTAACAATCATATTATTCCTATCAGCTGTCAATCACTGTTATGATTCACATATTCAGTGTTATTATTAAATAAACTATATTTTTTGGAGGAGTTAATGATGAATGTTGCTTAAGATGCTTGCTCACCCACCTTCAAATTTGAATATATCATATATCAAAAGAATCAAAAGAACAGTTCAGCGCCCCACAACTTCATTGCAAACAGTTACAACCTTGACTTTACATCAGAAAGAACAAACATTAAAGAAGTGACTAACTGCATCAGTTAGGTTTAAAAAAAACGTGTATTCAGCTAAAACATATACATCGCTGAAGTTATTATCCAGTGGAAAGTCCTTACTTACTGGCCTAGTTAAATCAAAGTGGTTACTTTTTTTTGGCTGGGCAGTTTAGTTTTACACACCGTCTTATTTGACTTTCTCAGGATTTGAATCTGTTTTTTGGGGGCAGACCCCCACATAGAAGAAAAATGTTATACACACGTAAGGTCATCATCTTAACAGTTTTTTATGCTCATCGAGTCATCCGTGAGCAGAGCAAAGTTGGCATGCCTATAAATGCTGAATGCGGCGATTTAAAGTTATGGTGCGTTTTTATTCAATGCTGAGTACAGCCAAACTTGAAAGTCTCTTCTCTGTCATTGTAGACCGCAAATATCTCATTCCTTCCGTCTACTTGGATCCGAATGCTTCTCGCTTTGTGCCGTCCCGTTCAATTGAAATCGCCACCAATCATATTTCCACGCTCGTGCCAATGCCGGGGGAGGGGTTACAAGGCTCGCGTCTTGTGCTGCATTCACTTGCACTCGGACATGAGAGATTTCCTCTCATAAATGTCAGATGAGCCACAACTTTTCTTTCAAAACAAAGCTGCCAACTGGGGTGGCAACTAGGGTGGCAAGGCATTTTTCTGAGGTGGCAGCTGCCACCCCGTGCCACCCCGTGCCACCCCGTAGAACCGCCACTGGCCCTGACCAATTCGGTGCCCTTGGTAATGGTTTAGCTGGTTGCCCCTTGCATTACCACTAATTCAGCCACCCATCACAGTGTTCATACGATCAGTCTGCGGAAGTGGGTTACAGGCAAACATCCTAGCAGTCAGTTCTTATTATATCAGTTTCTTTGTCCCTATACTCACTGCTGCAATGTACTAACCCCGTTGAAACAAAGGAGGTCAGCATACACAGGAGGACAGAGTAGAGGCAGGGGAGGCAGGAATATGTTATGAGTGAGTGAAAAGGTAGAGAGTGTGTAAAGTGACAATGATGGTGTAACAGTGGGTAGAAAAAATAAACTAAGAGAGGAAGACAAGAACAACAACTGCTAGGTATGAGATACATGTCGTAAACATTATAAATGTATGTATGTGTGAGACTAAAAAGGGAAAAGAAAAAACAAACTTGAAAACCATGAATGAACACATCTCTTGTATTGGAACTGATGGAAGCCTAAAACTGAAACCTTTCAGCTTTATATAGTCAAGTGAGCTGAATGACTCATGATCCAAGTGTACAACCATCTTGACTGTGAAATACTCCAAAGGTGATAATATATTTAAGGGAGTAAAAGAAGGCAATAATCCTTTCAGTTTTTATGGAAGTGGATGAAGAAAAATCTGAATTGAAGTTTATTCATCCCGAAGGAAATTGTTGTGCCAGAGTTACAAAAATACAATAAACACAGCAGCACAATAATAATAAAACGGTACACTAACAGTGCAGTAACAAGAGCAGCTCAATAACTACAGGAAACATAGATGGTCACATAATGAATGTAAATATTAACAGTATTTAGTATTAAGTAGTGCAGAAACCGTAGTGGTAGTTACGTAAAGGCATAGAATTGTGGAGATTACTTACAAAATAAAGGAGACTTCCTATATCTAAAATGCTGGAACAAAGTTTCAGCCCACTTGTGTCCATTGTTCAGGTCTCTGCTCTGCTTATACTTTAAAAGTGATTGATTACATATGGGTATAAAGATTACACTTTACACAACATTTCAATAAAAAAAAGTCAAACATTTTGTAAAAGTTGTTAAAACAAACTACAATTCCACATTCGCATTTTAGGCTACTGCATTTTCCAAAAGTACGTATTAAGGTTAAATGTTCACGGAGCCCTGTGTGTTCCAAGCATATGTGCGTGTGCCTGTGTGTGAAACATAGCCGTACAGTGTTTGTGTGTGTTCATTGTGCTCTAAATGGTAATGCAGCAGAGTCTATCTACAGTGAGTAAACGCACAGGGAGTTTCCCGCCACAAGCCTGCCAACTCCTCTCAGCCAGCCCCACCGGGTTATCAAAGCAGACACTTGGCAACCTACTTTCCGAAGCAAAGCATCTGCCCATTCAGAAGCAATGGGGCTAATGTCAGACTCTATCATTCTTACGTTCAAAATGACCTTGGCATCAGCATATACAGCAATAACTGATGCACAGGTTTTAAGCGCAAGTGGTAGAAAAATATAACTGCAAATCAATTCAAGTTTCAACATAGGTCCTTGTGACAGCCAATACTAAAACAAAGTCACCTTCAGAGCCAGCAGAGGTGGCCATTACTTCCTTAAGAGGTGAGTTATTGATATATTGTTCAGTTTAGACATGCTTGCTTGCATTGCAAGTTTTGGGATTGGGCTTCCATTTGAAAAATGCACAACCGCAAAGACACTCAAGAGACACTTTAAAGCAGCTGGCATCTGTTTAACCTTCTGCCTGCCTATCCGTCTATCCGTCTATCCGTCTGTCTGTCTGTCTGTCTGTCTGTCAGCCTGTCAGTCTCACTCACTCAAATGACACTAAAGGAAACCGTGACTCAGGGGTAAAAACACAGGTAAAATCAATGCAAATATAGAGGCATGCTACCTGAAATATGACTTAACTCTAACAGTAATAGAGACATATGGACACTTTCCTAACTGAAACATAAATATGTGTATTTCCCAAGAAGAAATCTGGAAAGCTGGATATGGGAAACCCGGAAAAGGACACTGAAAAGAAAGAGGACGTTTTAGAATAATTCTTCTAAACGTTCACTCAAGTATATGGCTACCCATTAGAAAAAACTGACTTTTTCATTATTGCAAGTGTTAACATCATTGGAATATCAAGAATATTGGAGTATTCTTGATATCTGTACAATTTAAAAAAGCAACAGACATTAGCCACTTAACTTATCACAACATGTTGTAATTGTTCTTTTCAAATTTTCCTCTAGAAATAAGCATTTTTCCCAATCTTTTGAAGTGCTCTTTTCAATAGAGACAATTGGTAGATGTTCTGTCATGGTGACATTTATTCATATCCTGTACCTAAATTGACAAAATCTCAAGTCACATTTTTAAAAGGTTAAAATTGTACATAGGTGTGTGGGCGTGCTTGCGGCTTAGCAGAATGTCTTTATTTCGGCTTGCCCTCCTTTGTATCCTCTGCTCTCAGAGCACTGGGTGGTGTTTTAAGCGCCTGACAGCCTGGAGTACCTGTAGCTTCTCCCTCTGTGCCACTGCAGAGGGATTTTAACTACTCTGCTTTTGGCAATCTTCCCACATAGAATCATAGAGTAAAGGTCACGCTGATGTAAATGCCACTTTATTGTTATGGGTTTATTTCTTTAATTTTGGACTGAGGAAACTTTTTTGCTGGGCGGTTTGGATGACTATAATCTAATGATTAAATCTTGGTAGATATTAATAAAAGTAAAGACAATGTAAAGTACATTTCAGAGGTGAAACATCACTAGATAATTAGATCAGCACACAGCAAGGAGGAATAAGCACTAGCATCAACAAGCAACCACTCGGAGAAAGCCTCAAATGATTGGTCAGTCAACATGGGTTAATGAAATAAAAAGAAATGTTGCGTGTACAAATTGCATTAAATTCAACACAGCACCACCATGGGTCACCTGCAAAAAAACCACCAAGTGTGAGGGAAATTGGATAAAAACAAAAATGTGTTATCGCTTTTAACGGCCAAGTATGAGGCATTGGTTACAAGTCGCAGAGGAAGATGTTGAAGCTTTAATCTGCAATTTACTGCATATTCAAAGCTAGAGCAAATAGGGACAATGTTTTTTTTATGTTTACAGTGAAACTGTCATTATGTAAATCGTTATACAGAAGTGATGAAGTTTGACATCGACAGCATCTAAAGATGTGATGCATTTTTTTTTTTTTTTCCTTTCTTAACACTCCACCATAGTAATTCAATTACATATTTTGTATCATATCTTTATTCACCTGTCCAGCCACAGCAGTCTGATTATATAGAACTGGATTTGTCTGCTATAATTAGATCCATGTTCTTCACAGACGTGGATCTGTTGGTGCTGAAAAAAGGCACACTCCTGAGTGGCAATCGTATTTCGTCTCCAACAAAGAGGCTTAATTACTGCAAAGTATCATGTGTGGCTTAAATGGAGCTCAGCGGGACACTCTCTGACTCTCCAGGGAAGAAACTTGACCTTCCCATCCTCTTTTTATATATCAAACAGAAACTAGGCCTGGAAGAGATACAGCAGTCTGAAACAAGAATTACAGATGTACACCCTCTGCGAAGATATCTGCTGCTAGGCTTTGCTGTAATTCCTAGCAGGATAAATAAGGCATGGAGGAAGAATGATGACTGTGATTTATTCTGAGTATTATGACCTGTGGCAAGTGCCCTAATTAGGATATATTTGATTGCTGAGTTGGAGTGGGGATCCAAACTGTGAGACATACTCCTCTTCAACTTGGCAAGACATGCAAGAGTAACATATTGATTCCAACATTATGAGTTCCTGGGTCGCAATAATGTATACACATCATTAAAAATATACCTTTAATTTAAATGGAAATAATGCATGCATTTTTCTACATCCATAGAAAATCAAGTGATCTGTTGCCATTTTGTGAGTCAGCAATATCAGAGGGAAAAATCCACACAATGTATCACAGTTTTTAAAATTAAGGCTTAAGATATTATCACAGAAAAATGAGGTTGAGGTTGAGCTTTTTCCTTACTGATTATTTTCTATTGTCCATATATCTGACATTGTGTATTACCTCCAGGTAAGCACCAGGATAACATGTACATTGGAGTGCAATAAAAAAGAGACATAGTTGAGATATAATTGGAAGAAAAGGAAGATTGACATATTAAAGACAAAACATCTCAGATATTTAATACTTTGGTTGTTCTTTGTAATCACATTTAAACATAACACTTCAAACACAGCAAGTGTATTCAATTAAGAGGACGGATACTTACTGTAAGTGGAGGAAAGTGTGCAAAGGGCAATGACAGTAAATAGCAGTAAATAAAGCTATAATTTGACGTACATTTTTTCCTGTAAATGCGTAAAACTGTTATCTCCATATGACAATAATGTAGGCTTATATTTTCAGCTTCATAACAATGACGACATTCATGGACTATATTTTCAACCTACAAAAAATGTGTCAAATATGTTAAACACTAAATGGTTGCAGGTCAGATGTGTTTAGAAACATACTCAAAGAGGCATTTCCCCTAAAGTAAGACATAGACATGCAAGATCAGCAGCTTTTGAAGATCTAGATGGGAAATCTGTAAGTATGTGGATTATCCAGGATATTCGAGATATGAGCCACACTAAATGTTTTCCATTTTTCTTCCATGCAAACAGCAAGAGAAGTGACACAATAGTAATAGCTCCCCAGTGTCTGGGTCCCAGTCCCGCGCTAGGCCAGCAATCTGTTTTAAATGAACAGTTTGTGTTCCTCTGACACATTTGGTGTTATTTTAATGGCCTGGAAACCACAGAGCAATATCGTAAAGGATTATTATACCTTTAAATCACTTGTGAGAACCGATCTGAGTGCATCGGAATTCCATTAATCATCTTTGCCAAGGTGCAAATTACAGCCTCATACTCACAGGAACGGCAAACAAAGTGCAAGAAAGAACCCTTTTAACTTTGGGCCATGTTTTTCTTTTACCAAACATGGAAACATGGTGGTGTTGTTTTTGTGGTATACATACTTCGATTAAATTGTAGGCTTCACCTTGCAGCTGAAGACTCTGACGTTTATGTGCAGGGCTCAATCTGCAAAGTCATTTATCTTTAAATGACTTTGCATGATCCAGATAATCCATTCCTTATGTCCACCGTGCTACTTAGTCTCCTGGATATTGTGATTTTTTCATTTTTAATTTCTGATCTTCTTCTTCACATGTTTGAGTGCATGTGCTTAATAAATATATTTATTTCTGCTAACAACCCTCATTATACACATGGCATATGGTTCCGGGAATGTTTTGGAGGTATGTAACATGCAAATAACCCTCCTAAAAAGAAGGATATTAAACAGACAAGCAGCCACAGTCAGCCAATCAATAACTCAGCCAACAGGAACTCCATGCCAACATCCCTTTAATTGCCTGTTCCTTGCTGAATGACTCAGGTTTTGCAGAGGGCTTTAATGAGGTGTTGAATTTCACTGTAGGGATGGAAACACAGACAATTAAAAGGCAGATGCATTAGGGCCCAGGTGAACTGAAGAAAAGTGTGTACCAGATATTAGAACCCTCAAAACTGATGGACAAAACAAGGGTCCTACACACATGGCTGCTGAAGCTTTTGATATATGTGTATTAGTGTAGTGAATAATTCCTTGATATTCATTTTAAATAAAATATTGCTGCCTCCATAAATACATTACAAATGAATATTTTCCTTTGTTGCAGTATATCTGTTTTCAAGGGAGAAAGATGCTAACCCAGTGCTGGTTGGTTATACACGAGCAGTACAAACTTTAACTCATAATGCGTTTAGTGTGAACCGCTACTTCACAGCCAATGTACTAACACAACAAACATTAACTTTATCTACGCTATATTGCATTTTCCTGGGTATTGACATTGTTGTTTTGCCTCGGCTTGCATGCAGGACATGAGGGAACGGGAAAGGAAAAGTGAAGCCAAACATTGTTGAAATAAGCTGCTCTAAGCTTTACTCAGGATTGTCCCAGAGGGGCGAGGTGGAGCCAGAAACTGCACAGCCAACTAAACAGAAGTGTTTAAGCTAGAAATGAAATCGGAAAAGTTAAGATGTACTTGTAATTTACCACCCAGGCGTGAAGTTAATGTATTTGTTTTACCAGTTCAGTAAATGATACAAAGCCTCATTAGCCTTATTATAAAATGTGCAAACGGAAACCCTTTTGTCTGTTAATTGCCCTTTTAATCAAGTCCATGTCTTATACAATGAATCCTGAGTGAAACGGGTGTTTCCGTTATTCAAAAGAACCTTTTCCTCATCATTTACATATTATTTATATCTCATACTTGTATGCTGATGATGTTCTCATAAATACTAACAATCAAACTATTGCCAAAAGGTTCTGCTTCAACTACATCGATTGTATATGAGTGAATTTAGTGTTCTTTGAGAAACAAACATCCTGTTTCATTGGTCATGTTCAAAAGCCACAATCAACAATGAACATTATATAGTATTTATTCATCCTCCTTTCTAGAATAAACAATGGTAACCTCATACTGAGCAAACAAAATTACGTTTGAGTATCAGCTTACAGAACTAGGTTTGTTTTTGATAACATTAACTTAGTATAATCCTAGCGAGCACCTGGCAGGAAGTTTATAGTTGAAAGCAAAAAACAATGGAACGGCTGCTCCGCCTCAGAATACCCATTGGTTTTAACCATAGACTGTATAAAGGTTTTAACGTGTTGCACGCCAAGTCTGTTTTAAGCTGCAGCTGGTAGTTGGAAGAACATTGCCACTTTGTTGCCAGCGTGCACTAAAAGCTTGGAAAAGATTGGTGATTTCCAGGTTATTTTTGCTTATACAGTATTTGTTACTTGCAGTCTTTTCAAATAGGACTTTATAGAAGTTATTAAGGTGTCCTGTGCCAATCGTTAGTTTAATTTTTCTACATTTTCACTCTTTTCTATCCCTCATTCTGTATACTCAATCTCAGAAAACCTGAAAGCCTTTTTTCTCCAAGTACAAAGAGAAGACATTTGAGGGCAACAGAAGTAATGTTATTACAAACTCCTGTTAATGGTGCTTTTATATTGTTTGGTATATGTTTCTCCCCATCCACAGAACATCAAAGTGTGCATAAAAAATAAATAAATAATAATAACTGTTAAAATAAAATTGTTCCAAACAAATGATATTGAGCAACTGCTTGCCATATGTCTTCATAACAATTCGCAGTACGCTTTTGCTTTTCACGTGTATTTCATTGTTTCACTTATTAAAGGGATGGCAGTGCATGTGGAGCTCAGAAGATTTTCTCCATTACAGCTGCTCAGATAAACCATTGTGATTTATGGTCAGCCATACTCTGGTTCATTCTAATGGTGCTTGGTTAATGGAGCAGACTTAACAGTGTCTATTATCAAGTAATCACAATTTGTTCCCTTTACACTCAACTGGATTAGGAGGTCTGGATTTCTCCAACAAACAGGCGACAGATTGTAATTAAGGCTGTGAAG
Organism: Notothenia rossii; assembly: GCF_949606895.1. Classification (NCBI taxonomy): domain Eukaryota; kingdom Metazoa; phylum Chordata; class Actinopteri; order Perciformes; family Nototheniidae; genus Notothenia; species Notothenia rossii. Next base: position 12,252,789 of record NC_136904.1, on the reverse strand, counting down.
TGTCACGTAGAAAATTGAACAACGAGGTGATGGTTATTATGGCAGCACTCAATTTACGGCTGAGAAAAGTCCAACCCCGGTCATCCCTTGCTGTGTAAACACTGTAAAAGGACATGTTTAGATAGATGGATAGATAGATATATACTTTATTCATCACAAGTTGGGAAATAGTTTAAACTGTTTGATGAGGGGCTTAAAGTGAATGGCATCCTATCCTTTCGAAGTTATGCATTGACTGCAATTAAGGAAAATGCAGATGTGACCACAACATGGATTAGGGTTCATCTTCATCCCAGCACAATATATCTGCTGTTAATGTCTCATTGCTAAACAAAACAATTGGAAATCACATGCTCACATACATTAGGAGCACTCTTGATATTTGTATAGTTGTTAATTATACATGGATATTCTTTTATTAAGGCCTGGAAAAAAAGTTGTGCTCTCTGAGATTGGTCTGGATGAAGTAGATTAATCGGAATTGCAAGCTTCATTGCTCCAAGAATAAGATATATAAAAATAAATGTATCAGACACCTAAAATGCACCTCACCGTCTCTCAGATGTAGTACATTATGATGGCTGAATAGGCCAGTTCCATGATTAAAACTGGCTGGATCAATGATTAAAAATTCCCCAAATAATCAATTACACTCCACTACGAGAGTCAGAGTGTTTTTTGTTTATGTTCTGACCTAACCAGTGCATACAAAGCGTAAAGCATGCTCACATATATGAGTTTCTATACTCCAATTAGAACATTGTCTTTAAGTTATATCCTAAATGTTACAGGAAATAGAAACATTCAAGCTCTGTAACTGGATGTTTCTTGGTAAAAGTCACGTTTGGAGTGATTATTATTTCTGCCTTCAGGTTTCTTCAATTCATCATCAAAGAACCAGATATCATTTGATGCAATGTTCATCTTTTGTACTGAAGAGTTAAATGGTAGAGTTCTATGCTCATGCAAGCCAAATAAGTTCCTCAATAGTGAGTCATGTAAAAAGGTCTATGTAGAAAAATAATGGGACTCCAGAACCTGGGATGTCTACAAAAAAAAACACCAGCGTATTCAATTTACTCATCGCAATTTGGTCCATAATCATGGAAAGTGGTATTCAAGATCCTGCCACTTTTAAGCTCATCCTGACTAACTTTAACTAGCTTTTCATTTTGAGTGCACTTGAATTGAGTAAATGTACTTTATTCGTTCATGTTCCCTGTTGTATGGACTGATAGATGTGTTGATGTTTTGCATTATTGCACAGCAGGTTTGGTTTTAAGAGCATTCTGAAATGTAAAGCCCTCTTACTTTGTCCTATAAGTAAATGTTGTTGCATACCAAAATGAATTGAATGTACCGTATGAAATAGATAGAAACATTATAATCATCACAGAGTGTAAATGATCTTCTCTCCTCTACTTAATCCTCCTCCAGTCCTTTGTCTGTTATGATTTCCATGTGAAACAAGTTATTCAACCGCTGCTCTGCGTCTGCAGTCACTTGTGTGCTGCCTCACTTAGTTCACTCCTTGATCCGTCATGTCGTCCTCATCTCATGCTGCCTCATATTCCCTCAATATCCCACTGATAGACAAGCCCTACTTCACCTCTGCTGTCTTTTTTTCCCTTTTCATTTGTCTTCACCTTTCTTCATGTCTGCTCCATTTTTTGTTGTTGTCCAACCTTTGCCTATATTATTGTCCCTCCCTGTATTGCTTTTCAATCCTCTTCCTAAACCATGACTTCATTTAAAGCCCCCCTCCCAGCCGCCCCCGTCTAATAACTAAGTAATGGCGAAGTTGGTCTATAGAGCCCCAAGCTATCAGCTTTTATGGCTCTAATTGTTTCTTCTGTGCTGTTAGTTGTAAGACTGCTGAATATAATTTGGAGAGGGAAGCAACATTGAGCACCGATCCAAGACTAATCTCAGACACTCTCAGCGGACACACAATCAAAGGAGGTAGCTAATAACATGATACTTGTGATGGTGTCATGTCTAAGAAACTTATTGTGAAAGTTTATTCTTTATGTTAGTTTTGTCATGTCCCTTTGTCCTGTGCTTTATGTTTATTTTTCGATAAGTAATTCTCCTTCTCATTTCAGGCCTCCACGCTCCCCGCCCCTATCTGTCTCCTGCGTCCGTGATTGTTTCCACCTGTTCCCATACCCTGCGTATATATTGTGCTAGTCCCCTCCTGTCCATTGCCAGTTCGTTTCCTCATTTAGGATAAACGTACAAGCTTACTCCACGGACATCTCACGTACCTCTAAGCTCATGATCATAGTCCTTGTTATTCCTCGAAAGAGTGTTATTGTTTTCCCTGTGTTGTTACTGTGTCAATACCACTAAAGTCTTTATTTTTAACACTACCTGAGTCTGAGTTGAGTCGTGCATTTGAGTTCATGCCTCAGAGTTCACTCCTTGACAGATGGTGTGGATGTGGATAAGTTTAAATGCACAAAAATAAAATGATGTAATGGTTCCTTCAACGCAGCCTATTTTTACTTCAGAATGCAGTTAAATATGAATAAAATCAACTACTTCTCCTCCAGAATGTGTCATTCCCTTCTCCCTCCCCTCCTCCATCCTTCCTTTTTTCGTATTGTCACCATTTCTAATAGTGAGGGATTAACATTTAATATACTCCCCTTTCGAGGATTATGGAACAGGTGACACATTTTCATTTCAAGCTCGCTCCATCAAACAGAATGCCTACAAACACAGCATGCAGCATTATTTGATCTAGGATTAGTGTAAAAAGAAAAATCACAAATGATACAAACAATTACGTTTGATGTAAGCAGCTTTTCTTTCTTTTTCGTGCCACAACTGGATTAAAATGATAAACCATGTTTCCACTGATTCATTTGAACATGTATAACTTTCAAAAAGCAGGCCATACATCACATACTTGCTAGATATTAGGAATAAAGTACATTCCTTTTGCTTAAAAAACTATGATGTAACCATTTCATACTTTGTTTTTAGATCAATCCGATAGGAGTGACTGAATGGCAAAGCATATTATCATTCTGTTCGCTTTGCATTTGCAATCACAACTCGTCAGCAGTCATTTCTGATCAGCACTGTCAGACCATATAAAACAACCATCCAGCCTCTTAACTCCCTAAGTGGGGATTTCAGTGGAAGCTTTCATAACCAACCCGGCCAGAGCATGGCTTTCTGCAGGCCAAAGGCTAATTGGCTGCACTTCAGCCTGTGTCAGAGGAAAGCAGGGCTCGTGGATAATCATAGGCTATCAACAAGCTACAGAAAACTACAGTTGCCAGTGCAATAAGCATGGATCAGGAGTCTTACAGTATTTATGTTCTTCTTTTTGTCTTTCCTTTGTTTTATTTTTAACCCAGCATACTTTAAGAAACTCACATTTAAAACGCCACATTGAAACAACCTTTCCAACAACCTGATATAATTGTTTCACTGTCTAATTATTTTTGTTTCATTTTAGCCAACTGGAATGAACATAAGACGACCCTGATAGCAATGTTTGGGTACTTCACAATATCAGCCGTATTATACCAGAAGAAGCAGATGATGTTCATTAAGTTGGATCAGTAAAGATGCAGAAAAACCAGCATGTATCCGCATCCAAGACACCTGACAATATACCGGTTGTTAGGGAATCATTTGCTTAGGTATTCAACCTTCGACACAGTTCATCATTTTCTCCTCTCACTGTCTCCTTTCTCATGGCATAGGTCTACGGCCTTGGGTATTGCTGCTATCTCTCTTAAGGAGGAGCAGCTTGGGCTCATTGTTGTTGCCAGTCTTTGACAGAGCACAAGCCGCCATGAGGTAGTTTACTGTTCAGGGACGAAGGTTCCCTGGTGCACATTCTTTTCTATGGACGAGAGGTTTAGTTAGATTCAGGGTCCATATTGCTTTGGTCTCGCTGATGAAGAATATTGATTATTATATTCCTAACAAGTTAAAACCTCGAGCTGCAGAAAGAGTTCTTCAGAATTGGTTTGGCAACCGCTGTGTCAATTCGTGACACACCACCTGTCTTGTCAATTCTCCGGCCGTAACTCAAAATAAACCACCAGTGTTTGCCATCAAAGCTCCAGCTCTCCTCGTGCCTCTCTTACCTCATTCACACTAACGCAACTCCGGTTCAAGCTCCGTGCTAGAGCTTTTCAGGTTCAGAACCGGTTGTTCGGTTTAGCTCCGGCTCTTTTCACACTGCCCAGAGTCCGACTGGTGCTGCGTCATCGTTTGCATCATGACGTAACCGTTTGCGTGCCTGCTTCATAAAGCCAAACCGCGCGGAAACCCCTCACAGCTGACAACAACATCAATGGCCGATTGTGCTCCAGCTTCCTCTGTACCTCTTCTGGAGACCAGATTCCCAGTAGGTAGCAGGTCTCTTCAGTGGACCACCGCTGCTTGTTAAGTTTCTCCATCGTTCTGTACAAACTGGATAAAACGCGGGGTTTTTGTTGTTGTTCAGGAGTTGATCCCGCCCCTGCACCCGCCCCCGCCTCGACGTAAGCGTGACGTATGTGGTGCTTTTGCTCTGGCCGGACAATTTTTTGGTGCTTGAAACGAACCGGATTCCGGAGCTAAGAGGCTGCTCCGCTGCGGTGTGAAGAGGAAAACCCGGTGCTTTTCAAGCTCCAGCTCCGAACCGGCCCTGAAACACCGTTGGTTTTGAACGAGGTATCTGAGTCCTGTTTCCAATTGCTTCAGAAGTTTCCCCCACACCGGTAGGAAGGCTTGTGTGTAAAGTTTTTAGCCTTCCTCTACCTTTGACCTATGTGACTTAAACCAAAAGGAGCACAGAGAGCTATTTAATTTAAGTCAAAGAGGAGTGAAGTTTCTGGTTGTGATTGTAAAACTGTTAAGATATTAAAACACAGTTGCAATTATGTAAAAAGGAATGTCACAGGTTACAATGTGTTTATAATAAACAATGTGCATGTCCTTGTAGCATATAACTACATTATGTTATGCTATACATATTTTATTAATAGGTTATATCATATATTATAGCTTACAAATCCTAAATCAGAGGATTTTGAAATATAAAATGTCATACTATATATTGGATTAAAGCATCTTCAATTTTGATTTCAACTTAAAAAAAAGAAAGAAAAGGAAAACAAAATGCAACGAGAATTAGTTTATTAGTTATCAGTTTTACATCTGTCAGACAAAGAGTTACACAAACAATAAGGGATCCCATAAAGCCTTCCTCATATCTCTTTTGACTGGATCTGAATGCGATAGGCCAATATGAAATGGGATAAAGGAAAAAATAATGTGCCAGCATTTCTCTAAAAGATAAAGGGCTAATATGTCCTTCCATGAGATGAGAGTGTTTGAACAAAAGCCCACGAAAGCTCTAGTCCTCTAGTAAAAGAGCCCCTCTTTTCAATGAAAAAGCAATATAGAAGATGAGGTGTGGCAGCAGCTGAAATGCATTTCCATTAGGAGCCAACCTTCTTGGCCTGAAAATGTGTGTCCTACTGTGCTTTTAGGCTTTTGTGTGTGAGACGTGTGTGTGAGAGAGACAGGCAGAGAGAAGTAAATAGCAAATCTATCCATGTGATAAAGGACACACTCAGATACACGCTCTTAGAGGCTGTGCTGGTGTGCTTAATCCTGAAAATCCACACTCAAGTTCATTTCTTGAACTCATTCACCACCTGGGACAAAGCCTGCTACTCAGGGTTTGCCTCCATCAGAGCTGTTTTATCATGACTCAAGCTGTATTACTGGGAGATTAGAGAAAGTCTTGAGGAAGGAGCCACAAACCTTCCTGCTGGGCGGACCGCTGAACTGGCTTCCAAGCTTTGGTTAGCCTTTTCCAAAACAACAGACGTGGAAGTCTGTGAAGACTCAGCTCCCTGGGAGATTGTATTACTTGGTCCAAAAATCAATCTTCATAATCCAAGTGTTGTGATGCCAATCAATTGCTCTGTAAATCAAATAGTGCTTAATTAACCACATTATCAATAGTTTGTCAAAAATCAATGAGCAGCTTATTGTACATACAGTACTGTATATTAGGTTTGCTTAAATAGAGGTTTGGGATATCCAATGTATAGGCCTCTTTTGAAGTTTCCAAAAACAAGGAATTCATATTGATAACAAATATCATCTTCCCCTGAAACTCATTCATTGTTGTTCATTCCGGCCTTTCTCAGACTAGTGCAAGTTCAACGTGATCTTATCTCACTATTATTTTTCACTTTTGGGCGATTGCACTTTATATCTTCAGGTCCTGGGTGTTGTCCAACATGAACCAAATAAAAATACTGAATTTTATTAAAAACCGGTTGTCGCATCATTTCCTTGCGTTCCTCTTTGCAAATTTATAGAGCAAGGAGAGGTCTAAAAACAAAAGGTAGGCACCAAAAATAAAATATATTTGGACACCACGGAGGATTGGAGCAATGTTGTACTACATTGGTTTTAAAAAAATCAACCAAACAACCGTCAGCTCCCAGCCCTTTTGCCACCCTGAAAAAGAAATTGCCGTATTGAAACGGATTCTTCTTGAAATCAAGCAGAACCATTTGAGTATATTGCTGGTCCAGTAAAATCAATTAAAAAAAAAGTTTCTGTTTGATGAGAGGGACATTAAGGTAGCAGAAGCGGAAGATTTGAATTTCCTCAAATAAAAATGTACTTCATTCATGAAGAAACTAATGCCCTAAAGGGGGACTACTAAAAGGATTTACTATTTGCTGCAGAGCTGCAAAGTCCTGATAACAATCACTCGGACACAATCATTTTGTATACTGTCATATATATCCAGAGCCTGTTTCTAGCTCTGGGCCTTCTGAATCATGCAGGGAATTGCCCCAGGCTCTGCCCCTAGACATTGGTATGGATAGTACTCCAGTGTTAGCCTATTTGATGCAATGGCTAAATTACAGGATTATCTGATGGGTTGATTCAAAGCAAGTGGCCAAAAAAAGTATTGGCAGTTTTTTCTGAGTACATCTAGCACTGGACGTTAAGAGAGCCACACATTTATGCTACAGTAGTACGAATGTGTTATCAGTCAGTCATGAATCAAAACATTTCAAATCAGCACATTCTCGACAAAATTCACTGTGATCGATACATTGATATACTCTCAATACTCTTTTATTTTCATAACTCAAATATCAGTTTAGCTACATTTGTTATGATTTAAATATTGTGGTTAAAGGTTTTAGCAACCATTACATTACATGTCACTTGTTAGACGCTTTTATTCAAAGCAACTTACATACTCAATACTGTGGCCAATCCCCACAGAAGCAATTCGGGGTGAAGTGTCTCAGGGACACAACGACATGCTGACTGCAGTGGGGTTTGATCCTGTGACCCCCTGATCCGAACACCAACTCACAACCCACTGCACCACACGTCTCCCAACCAATACTTTGGATTAACGGAAAAACTCAAAAATATAATAAGCAGCCATTTGGGTGACCTCTTAGGATGGACACAATGAGTGAAAAACAAAGAAGCACTGTGTTGTTTGTACATATTTTGCTACGGCATGAGACTAGAAGCATTTCTTGCAGGCTGCTTGCATCACCCACAAACTGCTCATTGACACTCCCATTATGATATGTCACTCAAAATGGTTCATAGGCTTTGATAGTGAGTGTGTGCTCAGAATCATGGCTATTGTATTTAATTTGATTGCTGTGAAGGTCAGGATAATGATGGTGGTGATGATGGCGGCTTCCCCCGTGCCAAGGTTGTTAGTGTTGGGTGTATCACACACTAGCAGCCACAATCATCATCATTATCGTCATCATCATCACCCTTACGCAACCACGGGATGTCAAAACATGAGTTAATCGAAACCGCTGGGAAATGAGAGCAAGTACTATGACAGAAAGGTCTTTGTGTTGGCATCATCAAAGCAAATTACTGACTGTGTGTAAAAGACATGTCGGTGAGGTTAAAAGCAAGAGATTTTTCAAAAGCAAGTCAACCAACAGGTATTTCAGAACAGGTGTTGCACTAGAGAGCATTCTTCTTTGTGAGGAGGATTGCGATGCAGGAAGTGACATTGAGAACATCCTCAATGCCATCTTGTGTTTTTAATTGTAAATAATGCTTCCTGAAATACAGTACACATTCTTTTGTTGTGCTTGTACATGAGATACCACCACAGAACTGTATATTCTATATACTATACTTATACAGTATGATAATATATCAGTCACACGGTCACCAGTACAAAGTGCAGTACAAAGACATATCTATTTTTACACAATTGTACTTTTTTTTTAAGTAAAGCATCTAAAACTATATTTTTTCCCCTTTTTGTGTTTCCCAAAAACAATCATTAAAGCCCAGTACCCGTTAAGCCCCAAAATCGCAACATCTGCAAGAAACAGTCTGAGGGACTTCTTAACATTTAAAAACCTATTAATGTGTCATACCCACTTAACGGGAAGAAACTCAGCTATCAGACAATTTTAACAATTTTTAGCAAAACAAAACATAAGGGTAATAGCAAAGGCTCTGAATTAGCACTGAGCGTAAAAATGCTAAGACACTTAGCAAATAACTCACCTTAAAATACCCTTATTACTTATCGTATCTGCACAAACAAGATGTCGATTAGCAAGCTGAGATTCCACAGATTCTACAGGTATTAGTATCATTACTGACCGATCCGAACTTGCGACATGAGAAACTAACACAGACATCACACCACTTAGCACTAGGTAGCCAACACGGCAATATGTCTTACCTTTCTTGTTTTCTGATCAAAAGTTATCTTCAATGGCATTAAAACGATAAACGAAGGAGGAGCGGTTCAACTCCGAGTCCCTCCCGGATGACTGAACTTCTCACCTTATCCCTAAGGGAGACACCAACCACCCTGCGGAGAAAACCCATCTCGGCCGCTTGTATCCGCGATCTCGTTCTTTCGGTCATGACCCATCCTTCATGACCATAGGTGAGGGTAGGAAGGTAAATGGCATCACTAGGCCACCAGGGTGGGCGGAGGGGGTCAGGAGGACGGGACTGAGCTGACCGCCCAGGGGCACAGCAGAGGACCAGGAAGGGATCTCGGGCTGACAGCCTGGGAGCAAGGCAGAGGACGAGAAGGGGGACTCGGGCGGACGGCCCGGGGGCAAGACCGAGTCCAAGGTGGGGGTTATGGAGGGCGAAGACGCTTTTATCCAAAGCGACTTACATACATTCAGTACTTTGGACAATCCCCACAGGAGCAGTTTAGGGTGAAGTCTCTTGCCCAGGGACACAACGACATGCTCACTGCAGTGGGACTCAAACTTGCCATCCCCTGTTTTGAAGTCCAGCACACTTTCCACTGAGCCACAGCCTTTTACTATGTTCAATCTGAATTTACTTTAAAATTAAAAAAAATCTATATTGATTCTGACTTTTCTACATCCAACTCACAGGTTTATCATTGCTTTGAGAACAAAGATTATTAATTTACCCTTTTTAGAAGGAAAGTTATTGTCATTTGTTCTGGGAATGTCTTTTTTAAGCCTGAAAAATAGGCTTGGGGCTTAATAGGTTAACAAAAATGTTTTATTCGCATGTGTTAACCAAGGATAATTTAAGTTCTGAGGTAGTGATGTAAAGAAAGTTAAAGTATAAAGTAACATAAATGTACTAACATTTAAATTGTTGAGTAAGTCTCAGATTAATACTGTACCTATTGAAGGCACATTGACTGACACAGCATGGTTACTTTTCACGGTTATTCCTGGTTTGAGTTTACTCCATGACACATCATGAAGCCCTTTCTTTAAACTGCCAATACAAGTTTGTATTAGTTATCGTGTTTTTCACGTATCCTTCCTCTTTGCTGAAATCTAATCAACCTACTTCTTTGTATGAGGGTTACATTAGTTTAGCATTAACTCTGTTCTTCAGAAGGGTTAGATTAGACAAAGTATCCGTTGTTGCTCTACAGGCAGATTGCTGGTGAAACAAAAACAGTGCATGGTGTAAAAGGCAGAACAGGATGAGACATGATTATACAGCTGTGCTCAGAGGCAACAGATACAGTATGGCAGCTGTCACATCAGTTTGAGAGACTCTGTGAAATTGATTGACATAAGCTGTCTTAATTAATATCTCTGTGTTAGGCTGACAAAGTGTCACTTATGTCTTTCTTACTCTCACTCGGGTTTAATATGTATTATTTCACTGCTTTACTGCACTCTTTATACAACAGATCTCATTGGGCTTTCTGACTTATTGGTATCTTTAGTAAACTATTTCCTTTTTTTGATTCTCCAACTATTGATCATATTCTATACAAGACTTTTCTGGGTGTATTTTTGTCTCTTTTTTTAATTACAAGTAAAACATGTATGAAAAGACAATTTTCCAATTATTGTGTATCATTACAAAAGTCAAAGTTACTTTCCTATGTGGTCTTTAGGTTGGCATCTATACAAAAGCAGTACAATTGACTTCCACTTGACATGTGCTGTGCCAATATACATTTCATAAAACTATGTCTTACATTGTTTCTCAGTCACAACTATTAAAACATTTGTAAGAAATTGACTTGTCCTTCGAGTGTATTTTGAGGGTCTTGTTTGATGTTCCCCTCTTTGTCTTTCTGTCTGATCAACCAACCACTTTTCTGTCCAATATTGATAGTTCATTATTTTGCTTTATACCACTTGGCCTTTGTCATAGAATTATAATTGCTTGAGAATATTTTTAATAATTCACATGCAAATTGACCCAGTTGGTCAAAGTTCAGACCAGGCATGCAAATAGCCATTTTCACAGGATCATTAAGGGAGATTAGGACTGAGGGGAAAGAACAGACGAAGATTTGTTCCACCACCAGACTTTAAAACCACAGCTGGTCAAAATGGGCCATCTGACTGACATGTTAATTGATCTTTTAGTGACTTTTAATACAGGTCAATATATTCATGACCTGTGCAAAGAATATTTATGAGGAAATAAAAACGTAGATTGAATATTACCCACTCCCTTTGACTAGTTTGGGATGCTCCAGACTTTGTAGTATTACTATTTGATTCATTTTTATACCTACTGTACATCTCAATTGTGGTCTCGGATCCTTCCATCTCCCAACAACCTACTATGCTGTCAACCTTATAACATCCATCCTCCTCTTCCTTTCTTTATCCACCCCCCCTCCCAACCACACTGTCCCTACCTTGTCCTTTCTCTTTTTCTCCCCTCTGCTTTCCTTCACTTCCCCTTTTGCTCTCTGAATTAGCATAGACAGGCCGGAGGTACGTGTATTCTTATATATTGATCCATCCATTTTTAATGGCCCAGTGCTTCCAGGAGAAGGAACCATGTTATGCAAGTTCCGTTGGGCCAGAGATGCTGTCAGGGCTTGTTGCCACTACTTAGAGCGAGAGCAGACGACCTTGAAAGTGCATTAGGAGCCTTCCCAGGGGGACCTGTGCATCAGTTCTTCATGAAAAATCTCCCGAGAATCCAAGATTACTGGACATGTTTTGGCATGCTGTCTGGTGGGATGGTAGCCAGGAAGTAGGTCCAGGGAAATCTTTACTAAAACAAGAGTTCTGTTTCATTGGTACAACATTTTGACTATAAGAATAAAATACCAATTATATTTTGTATTCTGAATATACTGGATGTTTTTGCGTGCCTGTTAACAGTTGAGTTTCGTTTGATTTAGAGGAGGATTTTTCTTTCAGAGACATACTGCCACTCAAATCGGAGACTAATCAAACTTTCACAGCATGTTCTCTTCTAAGTGAGGGTGCCTATTAGGCCGGGAACCATGCATCCCACCCCTGGGCCCAGAGATCAAAGAGTGTCACTTTGGGCATAAAAAGAGAGACTGGCCGAATACCAGGCATACTGTATGATTCATCCATCACTCACTTGACATTATATTTCCATATCCATTACCATCTGTACAGACTACACTTTCCTCATCCTCTGAGCCTCTTTTTTGATTTCCTCAGTTCTCTCTTAACATCAGCTAATTTCCTCCCTGTGATAAAGGCAGTGTCACTAATGAAGGCTTCAGGCACTTAATGACCAATCAAAACACAGTCTGCCGCGGTGGCAAGCAGCTAATTGCTCACAAGTTGGAGTGTGTGCATTGGAAATGGATTGGATATGGTTATCAGATGAAGACACAGATGAGGGACTAAGTAGAACATGTTTGAATACAGGAAACCTGATATTTAATTGTTAGAAATATGTTTCTTTACTTAAAACATTTGGCAAAATATTTATTTTATTAAATGCATTTCTCTCGCCAAATGTTCAGCAAATTGGTCGTGCACATAATATACAGTAAGGTAGAAGCATACCAGTTTTTCAGATTGTATTCACATGCACGTGCACAGAGATGAACATAGTGACTTTAAACAAATGACATCAAACATAATTTATTTAATTCGGAATAATTGATTCGGAACAGATCTGAACACGGCTGAATATATGAGGTAACACATTTTAGGTATAATTCCTGAAGTGCATTTAACTTTTTGGAACTCATCAACACGTTCAAAGACACTGAACTATGTCTGATTGGATCCAATACCTCATTAAAAAAAGATGCCATTTGGCCCAATTAGCTTTTATGGATAATTGTCCCTTTCCGGTGGACCTCCGTGGGACCTTATTTCGGAAGAATTATGTATCGAAGTCAATGGCGAGAGAAAAGTTATCTTTCGATCCCGTTTGAATTGTGCCACGAATTACACATATGATGTTTGTCAATTTAAAAGTTAAAAAAATAAAAATGTTTGGCCGTAAAACTGTGAAGTAACACTTTTTTTTTGTGTGAAACCGCTCAATGAATTACATCTCTGGTCTCGCAGACTTCTCATCCACGATTACTTCACTTCCGCCGCCTAAAACCCAGCAGGTATACGATCTAGCACTACACACACACCCACACCCACACCCACACCCACACCCACACCCACACACACACACACACACACACACACACACACACACACACACACACACACACACACACACACACACACACACACACAGACACACACACACACACACACACACACATTTTGTCTAACACGCTAACACAGTTCTGTGTACTGTTATGCTGTTATGTTCTATAATCGTTCTTATGTTGAACATGAATACATTTCATGTACGTATTTCTTCTTTCATAGCAATTCTCCTTCATACTTTCTTGCCGTGAAATAGGTCTTAAATTCTATTCAAAGTGGTCTTAAAAAGATCTTTAAAAGTTTTACATTTGAGTTGGTGAAACCAAGAACCCTGAAGGAAAATAAATGGCTTTAGAAATCAATTGAATACAGAAACTGAACCAGTCTAGACACTTTCTAACAATTGTTTTTGTAACAGATGGAGACACATTACAGCCCTAACACACACACACACACACACACACACACACACACACACACACACACACACACACACACACACACACACACACACACACACACACACACACACACACACACACACACACACACACACACACACACACACACACACACACACACACACACAAATCTGTGATGGTTGCATACACAAATATGCTAAATCACATAAATAAATTGCCACACATGTGGTACCATATTACACAACGTTTCATATTTTAAATCACATCATTTACACAAATGCAGTGGTGCCGTTACAGTATGCAGTCATACACACACTCATAGTTACACACAAAAATACGCACAGAAACACAAGGTCAAGAGCCACACAGACAAAGAAGACCCACACACAGTATGTCTCACACATGCCACATATCTTGAGAAGACATGGTTCTCAGGCTGCAGCCCTTTGGGTTTCCTCCATCTCTGACAGTGTGTCAGGCGGGCCTGTTCTCCAGCTTCTGGCTCGCACTGAGTGAGAGACCAGCCTAATGAGATCACTGGCATCCAATTCGGTGAGGGTCAGTGCTCATTTTGAGCAATTCATTTTTAATTGGTCTCAAATCTAATCCATTTCATAATGTCAGCTCCTGTGCTCATCTCGCCCTGAGGCTACTGAGTGACACAGAGTGATTCCCTTGATGTTGTTAGCTCTGTGTTATTACATTTCTGAAGTGATTGAGGATGTTGCTGTGATTTCTGCTTGGTTGGTTGGTTGTTGTTGATGCAGCAACGATACAGTAAACCTTTGCCCACTGCAGTGCTTTTGCTAAAACATTAATGATGATGTGTAATGAACCCCAATAAAGATATATCTCATGCTCTTGAAAGAGCATCACAACAAACATATAATCTCAAGGATGACATACATTCTGTAAGAGTTTCATTATGTCTGCTGATCATCCATTAAAAGGGAACCTTCATGTTCACACTTGACCCCAGCTCAGGAAGAGCAGAGAAGACGAAGCTTGTCAGCCCTCTGGTGTCAATGCTCAAGACGTAATTTATTCGAGAACATTTCAAAGTGGCATAGTAGTATATAGTATGCCATAGTGCATACACATGTTTTTTTAATATAATTTGAAAGATTCTAAGCCTGTGTTTGGATTGTCCTCTCTTCTCCTTTTATCACTTTTATCTCCCTCTATTTTCCAAGATTCCCCTTCCTCCATCTAACTTGTGTGAGCAGCTGCGCCTCCTGCTTTGCCTCCATCAAGATGTCACTTCTAATTTGCTGGTTGTGCTGACTCTATTCCTACTAGCAATCAGTGGAGAAGACATCCATTACTCCTAGTCGTGACAGGTCCCCTCACAGTCCCGTTGGACGTTAATGACACCTGGCAGAACACAGGTTTACTACTTAGCAAACTGACCCCCAAGAGACAGCCGATGGGGCCTATTAGGCTAACACACCATTGCCTGGTTTACACGGACCAGAACGGCGAAGGTAACACAAGAAGTCTTGTCATGCTCATGTCAGCCCGGCAGGATACTTGCTGATAAAAGAGGAAAGTTGGCTCAATTTAAAGGACCGTTCTCATCTTACAAGCGGAAAAAAAGAATTGAAAGAACATGTTTTCTTGTTGTACTTCCAACTGATGACTTACTAGTTTTAAAAATCATCCATAACCATCTTAGCCACACTTCGGGAGGTTCCTTTGTGAGAGTGGTTTTCTGTAGCTGTTCCTGTACATTCAGCCACTTCAAAAGGCTCCTTGTGTTTCTGAACTCTTTGGTCAACAATATTTGGTTTGTTTTTTGTTGACTAGCAGCAACGAAGGGGCACTTCTGTCATGTAAAGCTGAAGGAGGGATGAATTACTCATGCCAAAACATTTTCTGAATGCTCTGCTTTGGCACAAATGGTAGTAGACAAGAGACGACAGAGTTCAGGGTGCACAGCTCAACTTTTTATCATATTATTATTGTGAGTTTATCATTCGTATAATTTAAAGGTTTTTACACAGCTTTGTTCTGATTATTAGTTCTATGGTCTTTCTCCACATGCTCTAGATTTGAACATGGCCAATTCGTAACTTATGGTGAGTCACAGCTTAAAAGTAGATCTTCCTGAAATACTTTTAGTGGTGTTCTTGTTTGATAGGGTAGGGGATATGATGTGCCCAAAAGTTTGAATCATGGTTCTTCACTGATGTGAGAAGAGGGGCGGATCAAACAGTATTTAGATATCGAATGAACCTTTGAGGTCTGCCAACACTATAAATAATGTTTTACGTGTCTGTGTTGTGTTTGTGAGAGGTTTCATTAAAGAAGATGCTGTTCATTAAAGAATATCAAATGCCAAACTCAATCTCCCCTGTTTTCGTTATCTCCCACTTCTCATAAGTGATATACGATGTAATCCATCAATCAGTTGAAGCAGAAAGTAATGAGAAATATGTTAAATGGGACCAAAGCATCATTAACAATGGTGTGTATTTTTCGTACTTACGTGTCAGCACAGCAAATGTGGTCTTGGAGACAACAACTAAAGCCAAAACTTTGACAAATAGCATTTTGAAGTGCTTTCTACGTGTTATTAAATGTAGATGTCGCTGTAGCCTTGCAACCGTGCAAGATGCAGTCACAAAACAGTACAGATAGTTCAGATAGAAAAATGAAGGCTGAGTTCAAAGCTGGGTGTGGTCAGTTCATAAGCACTTAGAGAAGAGAGGGCGAAATTGGGGAAGGTGCTCTTTACTTTTCCGAATTGGCATTGCGGCTGGTGTGATGTCATTTCAAGTAGGGCTGTAGTTATTTCACTTTGTTCATTATTCTATAAGCTAATTAGGCGAGCACGGCAAAATCTCTTTAGGAGCATTAACACTTCAAATAACTATGCTGAACCACCAAGAGGAGTCATAACTCTCATATTGCTGCATGTCCGCAGACATTTGTGATTGTACAGTGGCACCATCATTTGGCAAGCAAGATCTCCTTACAGAGGGTGACAAGTTTGGACCTGAAGCAATTTGTGTAAATTACCCTACAGATAAGGTAATAAACTAATATGGTGATGAGGGTCCTTTCTCCTTCCCTGAGTACAAAGTTTGGGCTCTGCGATTTACAGTTTATCTCATATCGTTTCTATTTAAAATGTTCCCCTTAATTAAGTGAGGAGTGCTGAAAGACACATTTGTGTACACCTTTCTTTAATCAAACATTTAATCTTACTCTTTACAAGAAGTTCACATTCCCAAAGATGTTGAATATTCCTTTGATGAATATTTGCTTGTATTCAAGCTTACCTTATTTGTACTTTATTTGTCACACTCACAAATCCATGAAACATCGCTGGAAGAACCAAAAGGAACAAATCTGTGGGCTCGGAAAAAAACATGACCACTGTTTTCACATCAATTATTGGTCCCGGATAAGACTCAAAACAGAAGTTATAATGCACAGGGCCTCAAATCACAGAGAAAGAAACTATTTCAACACAGAGACTTACTCAGGACTCTTTGGCAGAACATACTTTCCAAACCATTAAATAATCCTGAGAGTGAAACTATGAAGCTCTGATACAGTCGCCGTAAACATGTTGTTGTTCATTCAAACACAAAGATTTAGGGGAAAAAAGTACTTAGTAGAAAAGTTCAGGAAGGATAATGGTTCGTCTTTAAAAAACTGCATTTTGCACAGAATGTTGGTATTTGACACCCATTGATTTAAAGCAACACCTTAAATGCACATGTGTTTATGTACCCACAAATCCAAGAGACTTACCATCATCCTTGATATGAATTCAAGGGTTTACCAGAATGTTGAGGGATGGAGGAGGAGGAGAAAGATGGTAATGGCAGTAAAAACATGGCTGAGCACCTGCCCACAAAAGATGGCTGCCAGCTAATAAACCAACTCTACTGCTCACCGCTGCCTCGTAAATCCATTTGTTCTGCTGTAGGCTTTACAGCGATGTAAAAGGAACGTTTGACAATTTTTTACGAATTGGTCTTAAATTTACTTTGTAATTTATGAGTGATGCAAACATGCATATGCTGTTAGTTATAGTTGTTATAGTTATAACAAGCTTATACATTTGATGTGATTTGATTGCTCATGTTACACTGCTAAGACAATTTCCTTCATTCGATTTGTTAAAGCTCTCATTCGCAACTAACCAGAGCAGGAGCAAGTCACTACGGTGAATTTATGACCGAGCTGCTGGTCAATTCTCTCATGAGTTTTACACCATGCTCAGCCAAACCAACCAGGCAACTGGCATGTTAAATTTGAGGCTAAAGTGCCTTCAAATCGTTTTTGGCATCAAATATTAGTGGCTGCTCACGAAAATAAAGCCACATTACACCCATTTTGGATCAAATTACCTTCAGGGCCCAGTTGTCATGTAATTTCATGTTTGAGTCCCTACTTGGTCTGAACTGAGTAGATTTTATGATTGAGCTGGTTATTAAAGAAAGTAAAAATCGAACATGTTCACGTTTAATTCTCCTTGGTGGCTTGTTTCAGGACAAAATGTTTTTTAAAGGAGAAAGAGGAGGATATGTAAGTAGGGTCAGGGACGTGCACCCGTAATTAATTAGCCTTGTCTGACTTGCTGATATGGTTACATCGCAGTGAGGTCTTTAGTTATCTAACTGTTTTTCTTTGGTAAAAGCTTTAACCCATTATTGCCATAATTTGACCTTAATGCTGCGCAGAAAGGGAACATTTTCATTGCGTAGTTACATGATGTGCACCTGATAACACTTCACCTTGGTCATGTAAGATTTTTCATAATGTTTTGTATGCCAGATGAACGCAGTTTGATAATAGACTAACCTAGACCTATAAAGCTTAGCCACTGGCACAAAAGTACCAAAATCCATTTCATTAAACATTTTTTAAATGAAACCACAGGCAAAACAATTTTTGTATGTGTTTTAATAGATTCATGATTTTTTTTATAACATGAAAGTTTTAAATGATTAAATGATTAACTTTAGCTTCATATTATTCTGCATAGCTGATGGATCAAGCAAGCAGCTATGACCGAAACTAGCCTTACAGAGTAAATATCCTCTCTGTGTCATTACTAATTTCACGAAACAATGTTATATTTTGTTATCATTTTTGGGGAGTCAGGAACATACTATAAAATGTTTGTAACAAAGACACCTGGTCAATGTATCATTTAAGTGTATATGTATATATTGTATTGATAATGATCACCATTTTCTAAATTAGATACAGCAAATTAAAATCTTACAAAATAACCATAATAGTCATGGTAATGACTTGTACCAAAGAAAGGGAGGGAAATTACAGGCTGAATATGTCCATGTGAAGCCAACAGTGTTAATGGTTGATTGCTGACTAGCATGGACGATACCAAGATACAAAATATCAAAGGTCTTTGTGATTACAAAACTAAAAAGAAATGAAGTGAAGTGACATGTGTTAAATATTTCAAGTAAAGAACTTGTTGATTGACCAATAAGTTCAATTGTAAAGGCAATGGAAGGAATACATTTTCAAGTGCAGTTTAGGTCCTAATAAATAAAAACACGTCTATTACTGATATTCTGTATAGAGTATCATTCGGTTTTTACAGCACCCTTTTATTGCATGTCTGATATACTGCCTTATAGCTCCTATCAGCTATTGGGTATATAGACATATTCAGTCCACCAAAACCGCCCGCTTCAAAAACAGCTTCTTCCCCTTTGCAATACGGACACTAAATGGACTCTAAATAACCCCAATGAACAATCACAATCCACCACACCTTGAACTTTATGTATATATGTCATGATGTATGTATTTGCCCTGTGCTGTGTGTTGTACTTTTTATTGTCTGTTTATTGTATGTTGAATTGTATGGAACAAGCTGTAATAATCTGCACTGAACATGAATTCCACCAGCTTGGCTGTGTGGTCATTAAAGATTCTAATCTAATCTAATCTAGTTAGAGAAGCACTGATGTCACGTTTGGCTTCATTCCTTTCAGTGAAAAATAAAAATGCACGTGTTCAGAGACTTTATAAAGTAGCAAGCACATTTATCCAAAATGAACATGGTCATAATAAATATACTACTTGTTCAGTGGCCTGTAAAACTACTGTTTCCACATTTCTTGATCATCAGGTGGCACAGACAGCTGTGAGGGAATGAGCTGAAAAGAAGCCAGGACAATATCATACTCACAGTAATGGATCCTATGGGGGGAAAGGCTTGTGAAAGTGGTGGAGGGGAAAAAACAGATGAGGAATACAGAACAGAAGAACACGATAAAAGACAAAAGAGAGCATGAATATTAAATGAGTAAGACATATCCATGTTGTACTTCAGTTGTGAGTTGGTTGAGTTGAGATTGAAGAACATAGTAGATGTGTGCAGTAGAATATATTGTAAAAAATTATAGATAAAGCGCTTCACAGTCCATTTACCAGTCCATTTCACCCTCACCCAAAATATGCACATGAGAATGAAGGCATATTATTTTATTCATCAAGTGTCTTGAATCGCTCAGAATCATGTCATATTTCATTTATTTATTTATGAAGCTTCTTATAAAAAGTCAGATAGGAGTTGGTGTTCCCCTCGGAGTGTTAACACATAGCTGTACCAGATAGTTGGATACTGTAGGTTAGAAGATGGTCAGTTGGAAGTCATCAAATACGTCTGCCACGAAGGACTCACAAAGACTCAGATGCACGATTCTTTCTTGATTTCAAAAAATACTTTTTAATATACAAAAGGTTTTAGGATCAACTAGGACAATCAAAAGTTCGCTAGGTTCAACTAATAGTACAAAAAGACTTTACAAAGAAAAGGTTTCTAGGATCTACTAGGATACTCAATAGTTCACTAGGTTCGACTAGTATGCTCAATGTTTACACAAGGGAGTACAGACATTGACTTGGTATAGAGACAAGACGAACCGACAAAAGACAAAAGGAGAACAGGGCTACATATACACACAACGGTTAATGGGGCACAGGTGAAAACAATCATGAGCAGGAGACCACAATCAAGCTGGCAGGTGACACACAACGACAGGAAGTGTAGACACCTGAAAAGAGAGGACAGAGTCAACATCAAAATAAAATGCAAGGCCACAAGAATAAACACAAAACAATAAACAGAACTCTAACGCTGAAACCTTACAACGTCCTGGCTAACCATGCAAGAAATCCAAGGTGTCAGTGTGCAAAAACTAAAACATGGCTTTTGTTGGAGCTTAATTGTTTTTTCAGGAGGGGGGTTCCAAATAAAATCAGACAAAGACATTAAATACATATAATCAAGCCAATAACAACACACATGTGCAGGCTACCAACAAGGGATTCAATCCTGCTTGAAGTGGATGTGAATGTTGGATAATTATTTTTGAGAGTAACACGACTATCACTTCTGACAGAGTTTACTTACGTGGTATTCAGATTTCCATGGAGTCATAATGACACCGATCGAGTCAGTTTGATTCACGACAACATTCATTTTATTAAACACTCTGATGTCAAATTCGACCAAACCACCCCGTCCTATAGTGTTGGTTTAATTTTAAGAGAGAAAACTAAAGACATAGCCAAGTGAGAACTATCCTAAGCTTCATCATATCAATAAAATAACATTTGGGATTTGATAATAAGGACTTGACAGAAGGTCTTTGGTGATTAGACTCGCCAGGGAGATTTGTAATTGAGAGCCGTCTGAACTGAAGACCAATTGAGAGAAGTGATTACAAGGATGTATAAGAATTACATTACAGGCCTAAGCGTTGAAAAGAATAGTCATAAAATACTGTTATTACACTTTACAGCCAATCTTATATCTAATCTTACACCTCGATGTCAGAATCTCGAACAACAACAGAAACTCATGGGTACTGAGAAGCTCTGAACAAGAAAACGAGACCAAAGATGTAAATGAAAGTGTAGTTGGGGGAGAGGGGATGTGCCTGAACTAAGGATTCAGCCTGGGGGAAATCCTGGGTAGAGATGTCTTCCAACAGTCACAAAGTAACGTGGAGGTCTCTCTGAGTCAAAATCAAAATACAGCTGGGAGGAGGAAGACACATGAGTGAAAGAGCTGATGGAAAAAGCCTCTGGTGGGGTTTCCGTTCTTTTCTATATGACATAGCAAAGTTGATGTTTGTGTGAGCTGATGAAATGCTCCTGGGTTTGTTTGAATGTCTGTCTTCGGAGGTGAGGGTGTTGCATAGTGCCCATAACTACAAAAACAAATAGTTTAAGCACCATGGTTTTATTCAACAAGATTAGAAATGTTTCAAACAAAAGATAGACTTTGCTCAGACAAACGACAGCAGAAGGCTAATGTTAACAATTATCAACATGTGTTCTCCTTCTCTTAAACACTGTACCAAATGTGTAGCTCTCTACAGCTTCAAATCAGTTTGTCATCTCAAATGTATACGATAACATTTCAAGTTTGAACCAGATGACATTCTCAATATTAAGGCAATTTTTGTTTGCCTCCAGTATTTTTCTTGTTTTGTCTCCATCAAACAAAATGATGTAAGGGTCCATTCTACTAAAACCTTTACGTGTTATTTGCCCTTCACACTGCTTAGAAAAAACTAAAGATTATTTAAGGACTCCTCTCCAGAGGGAAAGTTATACAGAGAGCCTATTATTTTCCGTCCGAAGAAAAACTGGCCACTTTTAGCTAAACTGAGAAAAAATGGAGTCCTCCCTTACCTAATGTTGATAAGGATACCATTTTTACATATGAAACACAATTGAAGCATTAATAATGATTTTACGTGAAGAATGCAAAGTGACTTGAATACTTGATTAAATTGTACTTCATTGCGACACTTGTGTCTTATATTAATATTCAACCATTTGATTGGATGGATTGTTATTTAATTATCATCCAAAGAAAGAATATCATAAACCAAATTCATATTAGCCAATTCATATTTAAAGCATACAAAGGGTGAAGAACATAAAGGGTGAACAAAGCAAACATTGTGATAATGTTATCAGATCAATATGCATGCCAAAAATCTAAAGGCCCGGACACACCGATCTGACAACAAAGAACTGACACAGAACTGACGTCTCTGCGTTTTGGCCATGTGTCGCACTGGAACACACCGCAAAGACTTCAGCCGACGGCCAAGTAGCACGTACGAACTGCGCAAATGCGAATGCGTGAGTAGCAATAACTCTCCTTACCAGCAGGCGGCGGTAGTGTGTATTCGTAATTATAAAGAGGCAACAACCGGAAGACAGACTGCGTGATAACCGAGAGAGGAAGAACAGACTGCAAACAAACAACAAATAGCGTGTGCGTTCCATTTTCACTCTACAACGAGAAGCTCATGGGGCTTTCCCGAACCTGTGTCGAGAGCTGGAGTTAAATGAAATCTCAGATTTGCTTTCTTAATAGTTTGTTTGGGTCCCTCACTTCCGATTCACTTCTCATGCACTGATTCGCTAGCTGAACAGCCAATCAGAGTGATTTCTTTTGCCGACGGCCTTTGGCCGACTGCCCGCTGATCAACATGTTGAATCAGCTGAAAAGACCAGACGGTGCGGGACACACCAATCTGAGTGGGGCGTGTCGATGCTCATCGTCGGCCTGACGCCCACCGACGCCGATAATCAGCCTGGTGTGTCCGTGCCTTAAGATCCAGGCCTGAAATAAAGCACTTGTTGGGTTAAATGTTCTTTATTGACACCTTTGCACATTATTAGAGAAACCTTTTCCCAAGGTTTCTTTTAGTTGCCCTAATACGGCTGACCTTCTAAAATCTATCAGCAATCCTCCTCGAAACTAACTAAGTGTAGCGAGCTAATGTGCTTTAACAGACACTTCTCTCCCATGTTGTAATAATAGCGTGAGAAACATCACAGACCGAGGTTCTAAATGTCAAGGCATTGCTTGAAGCTCTTTTTGCTTTATAGTGACCCTGCTATCAGATTTCACTCGATAGTCACCCTGATTTAATTATTACTTTACAATCCTTTGGATAGCATAATCTTCAACTTTCATGACAGTATCTCTGAGTATGACACTTATCCTTAAATGTTATCTTTGCACAAGCTATTGTTGAATTTTTAAACCTTCTTCTGAAATACCAAAGTATGAGGCATTTTTTTATTGAGAGGTATGAGTGAACTCCCTTTTCACCTCAAAGGTTTCAGCAAATTCTGGAGGACATTGAGCTGACTGTTTGTTTTGCTCTTGAAAACCCTTCGGCTGATCCCCTGTACTGATTGAGCAACAGAGCTGATGAGTCAGCTTTGTCCTTTATTTCCAGGCAAATAAGATTGAACTTTGTGTGCTGTGAAACTGAGTTCTAGCCACTATATTGAAGATTGAAGATTCAAATTATTTTCATTACGTAGTACAGGTACTATGTAACAAAACGGTTTCTCTGCATTTGACCCATCCTAGTGTTAGGAGCAGTGGGCTGCCATTATGTACGGCGCCCGGGGAGCAGTGATGGGAACGGTGCCTTGCTCAGGGACACCTCGGTAGCACTTGGTCTTTCCGTGGCTTGAACTGGTGACCTTCTAGTTGCCAAGTCAAGTCCCTATGGACTTCGCCACCACCGATGAGACCGTCGAATATAATCTAGTGAATAAATAAGATATACTGTAATGATTAGGATGGTCATTGTTACAGTCTTTTGATATTTCTAATGTAGTTCTTTGAAGCTGCAATCATTTGTTGGGAGGGAGTTTTTAGGTACGCATATATCCACATACATTAAATACATTGCTAGTGACTGTGTTTATGCCAGTATAATGTGGAATATTAACAATTGCTTTGCTAAGATATTTCTGCCGCATGTACAATCATACTTTTTCTTTTTTTTACAAGTCTTTTTATTTTATTATAGTGTACGTAATCGATGCTATTTCATTTATATTGTAATATCACAGTACCACAGTACACTCACTACACTCCCCCCTCCCTCCCTCCACCCGCACATGCCAACACGGGCAAAACCAAAAAATAAAATAAAATGCTTATCAATATAACTTAAACAACAGAGCCATGAAAATAAACATTAAAAAAAACAAAATCATACTTTTTCTAAAACTCAGCCAAGACTGAAGCCAGGATAATTTCAATCAACATATATTTTGTCATGTTTGAGATGTAATTGCCCTATGTATCCTAATTGTTACCACAATAGAACTTTTGTATTATAATCAAAGTGTGTGCTACTTCTTCTGGAGTTTAAAATCATGCATAATAAAATGTACGTCTCTCAGAGAGCTCATTGCCAAATTAAGGGGGTCACAATATTAAGTATTTAATGGAATAGCTCATCACAAAAATTATATTTGAAAAATTAATAGGTTTTGCCCTTATTGTGCTTATTTTTATCATCAGATGGTGTGCATGTGTGTGTCTGTTTGTGTGTCTGTGTAAATGAACCAGACAGTTCAGTAGAAAGTAGAAAAAAGTGAATTAGGTAAAGGCATTTTGGTGGTTATTTTGATAGGGCAACTACAGTACATGCATGTGCGTATTAATGTGTGTATCTTTTCACCAAGTCATAATATGGTAACTTATTTCCCATTTTTCCCATTTGGGGATAGGGGAAATTATTACAACGCCCAATGAATAAGTATAGCATGACGATTGACTTGAGATATCTTAACTAAGTCATTAAAGTAAATGTGAGTAGTTTTTTAAGAAACCACGCAGAATAGCTCACAATTGAAGGGTGTTAGTACCCCTTCCCTAAAAGCAAGGACTACAGTGCTGAAATATTTCCGTCAAGCTAGCTGTTTATCTGTAATTCTGTTACAAAAATAATGAGTTAGAGTTGTGTTGATGCTAATATACTCTAACATATCACATTCTTTCCTAATTTAGACGTAAAGGTTCGCCCAGAAACACAAATAATGTTCAATTAAACTTCTAAAATCCAACATTGTTCTCAATAAAAACGCCCTCCAAAAAGGCACCCTATGAATATTCGACTGAACTTGTAGAAATGTTGTCATCTAAAAGTATTTCCTCTCTTTCATTTGATTAGCGTTAAGATGACTTTGCTTGAGTTAGTGATGAATAAAACATTTGTTTGTACTAGGTTCCAAACAGCGGTGGGGTGAATTTAAATCAGCACGACAATGTCACTGCATGAATAACAATTAATGGCTATTTCTGAGCCCATATTGTGTAGCCTATATATCGTGTGAAAAAAGCTTCTCGTAGTGCGTCATATATAATAATACTCAAGCATATGCTTTAGGCAACCACTGTCATTAGAGACAAAGTAAATGAAAGTCAAGACTGTCATTTACATAATGTAATTAATTAAGTAATGTTGTTGTGAACATTTTCAGCAAGAGTTGTGGGATGTTTCTCCATTTTAGTTTCTTAAAGTGTCCAAAAATGCTTTCTCATCGATCCAAAAAGTATATTGCGATAACACTTACCTTCCGACTCAAAAATCCCTGCGCACACACACACACACACACACACACACACACACACACACACACACACACACACACACACACACACACACACACACACACACACACACACACACACACACACACACACACACACACACACACACACACACACACACACACACACACACACACACACACACACACACTCCCTTCCTTCTTCCCCTTCAGAGTGTGTCTCTGTTCCTCTCTCCCCAGTCGGGATTATTTACCACTACATCCAGCAGACTGAAGCTCCATAGCTACTCTGCCTCGGGAATGCCTGCAGCCATGCAACAATCAAAGCGAAGCGTCATCCTCTACCACCTGCACCCATGAGACCAAGGGAACGAAGAGGGAAGGAGGGTAGAGTGGAAGGGGAGGGGGAGAGGACGGTTAGGGTAGGGAAGGGATAGAAACAGGGGGATGGCAAAGGAAGGAGAGATACGTGAATCTGAAACCTCTGGGACTCGGTAGAGAAGAAGGAAAGAGTGGAAGGATGAGAAAATGAGGAGAGAAATTTGAAGCAAATATCTTTTTCCCTCGTCGGCTCCTTGGGACCGAGAGACGGAAGCAAGTAAGGATATAAGGAGGAATAACAGATGGAGGGGTAAAACAAGAGGATTAGAAGATTGAAAGTTGATTGCAATATACGTAAAGAGTAAAACAGAAGATGAAATGAAGGTGGAACATGCTCTCTTTTGACAAAATCGGGAAGAAAAGATGTAAGGGAGAAATTGAAGAAAGGACAAGAGGGAAAAGGTAGTGAGAATGGTGAGATTGAAAGAATAGAAGAAAGCAGGAGCAACAGGTCAAACACCTTTGACTCTGCCACCTTCCCAGGGGTCTCAGACTCTCGTCTGCCCTAAAATCCTGCGGCCCAAAAAGGGTAGAAGAGAGAGAAAGAACAATGAAGACACAGGAAAAGATGAGAATGAGAGGAGGGAAGAGAACAAGAAGATTGAGGCATTCAAATTAAAAAGCTGGAGATGGGAAATGGATTGCTTCAAAGGAAGTAGCTCAAAATGGATGTAAAAAAAAGTCAGAAAGGTTAAGAAACAGGAAACAATATACAGATGGGAGACAAACACGGAGGATGAAGAACATGTATTGATATAAATCTGGTTATTTAAACTTTTTTAATTTCAGATTGATACAAGCTCCAACCCATATCTGGACAGTGTGTATCATGTCTGAAAACTGAATTTGGTGTCAGACTTTGTTTTCTGAAAAGCACTGTGAAGATTTGCACACGCAGATCAAACAAACTGGTGCTTTTAAATGGTTTATTGTGTAAATACTAGGGCTGTCAAGTTAACGCGTTAACGCAAAACAAAATTAACGGCACTAATTATTTTTACGCGATTAACGCATGTGTATTTTTTGTCCTCGGCCGCCCCGTAGTTTCAGAGCGCATCGAGTTTAAAATACCATCTACAAGCTGATGCTGACAGCCCCGCTCCTGCCTTCCGCTTGCGGCAGACCACACTTCCACGCTCACCGGCAGGCACCGACTGACGGATAACTCAGTCCAAGTGAGACAAACAAGTGTTAAGTAACTCCCTCCCGGTCCAGTGTGGCGCCAGAGAGAGACCTTACGTGTATTGTTGTTGTTGTTAGCATCTGGTGCTAGCTAGCTGCGCTAACGGATATAAGGAGCTGTTTAAATGAAAACAGAGGAGTGACATTTCGCCGACAACTGCGCCGAGCGCTTGACTTTATGCAGTTAGCCAGACAGTGGGACATTGTGGGAAAAGTCAGCACACTCAGCACGGATAGTGCGCGCAACATGATTGCAGCGTCCAGGCAGCTCCCTTTCGAGCATATGCCTTGAGTTGCACATAGCTCCAACGATCCATCATTCATACACGCACACACACACACACACACACACACACACACACACACACACACACACACACACACACACACACACACACACACACACACACACACACACACACACACACACACACACACACCAGGTGTGGACTGTGTAGCACTTCATCTGGTTGGGTTTATAGATAGGAAATGTACCAGGTTCCAGATTGAATTGAGGCGAATATTTGTAATGTTCAGAGGTTGTTGTGTTTAATATTCATGAGAGTATTTTTCATTGTTCAAATGATAATAAACATTTGCATAAAGCATATTTGTCCACTCATATGTTGATAAGAGTATTAAAAACTTGAAAAATATTCCTCTAAGGCAGGGGTTTTCAACGTGTGGGAAGGTGAGCCTCCCCTCAGAGAACATAAGAACAGCCGCGCCCCCCCTCCCATTTATTATTGCTGTTATTATTATTATTATTATTATTATTGTTTTTGTTGCTATAATGCAGGGGTATTCAATTGCATTTCAAAGAGGTCCAGTAAGAGAAAATGTAATTAAATGCTCTGTTTTCGCTGTCTACCTTCCGCCATTTGAAATTACTCCGACTGTTTCTCTCCTCTTGTCTCGTCTCTGTGTGTGTGTGTTTGAATCTATCGTGCTGACTGCACCGATTTGATTGGCTGAGTAGCGTCACCTCCTTAAAACATTAAACAATAACTTTTTTAAACCTTTTTATGTTTTAAACATATTGTATAAAACTCCCCCACTACTTGGACTATTCCTTGCCCCCCTCTAGAATAAGCCTGAATAGTCTCAACCATATTGCATCAGTAGCGTGCACTTGTTATTATAAAAAGATCGCAAGGACGCTGGTAGCGATCGGAAAATTGAGTGTTGTTCAGTTTGTGTGTTGTGGAACATGCGTGTCCGTGCATGGAAATATACCACACACCCAATTACAATTGCATGTTCAATTCAGTACCCTGGAAGTTCATACAGTTGTTAAAGTTGGAACAGCCTGTGGACAGCCGTTCTTCCTTGCATGTCAGTCGCCGACACCTTCTTACAGAGGACAGGCACATCTAGCTGCAGCACGACCCGTATATTTCCGCACGCCGTGTTCTCAAGATATATTTTTTTTAACATTTTCAACATGGTGGATAAATCCTTATATGCTCCCGGTAACACACTGAACGTCAACTTTGCCTCCTCATTACACTCACCCCTACTTTAGTGGGAACTATGAGTCTGCGTCTTTGATGCACACAGGAATAAACGCAGATCATCCTCTGGCTGCAGCCTTGACCGGTACTTGCTTTTGATCAAAGTCAATGCGGAAAACCTGCACTCACACAGGTAGGTGGAGGGGAAGGGAATGAGCACTTTTACAGCCTTTTTGGCGAGGTGGGGGAACTCGGTCTCCACAGACAGCCACAAGTGGGCAAGTGTCACTTTACTCGTCTTTTTCTCGTTCTTTTGTGTCTCACGCTGCGCCTCCCCTGAAGCTCTCTGGCGCCCCCCAGGGGAGGCGCGCCTCACACTTTGAAAACCGCTGCTCTAAGGTACATTTAGAACAGATAAAAAATGTGCGATTAACTATTTTAATCGACTGACAGCCCTAGTAAATACGCTTATCCAAATAGCAAGAGGTCTGGCAAGAAAGGCCAGGCATACCTGATGATGGAAATGGCAATAGGTTGTAGGAAAGGGATGTCATGTGAGCAGGACTTGGCATCTGGTGGAAGGTTCAAGAATGGCGGGTCAAAGGAGAGTACATGGCCTGGGGGAAGTGAGCAGGAGATGGAGAAAGGGACAGAGAGACAGGAAAACAACAAAGAGAGGCCAGACATCCCATCAGTCGGGTCGGGATCTGGGCAGGAGCAGAACACCTGAGGTGGATGTCCTGGGGGCTGGACAGAGGCGGAGCTGAGTGATGGAGAATGGAGAAAGTCTGGAGGACGACCAGACAACAGGACAGAGGAATGGAGCAAGTCTGGAGGACAACCAGACAACAGGACAAATTCAAGATTCAAGGCTTTTATTGTCATTCGTACAGAGCTACAGTGTAGTTATGTCAATGAAATTCTTAGGTCCCAGGCTCCTCCAACAGTGCAACACAATAAAACAGATAAAATAGTGCAAGTATGAATGGAGCAAGTCTGGAGGATGACCAGACAACACGGCAGATGAATGGAGCAAGTCTGGAGGATGACCAGACAACACGGCAGATGAATGGAGCAAGTCAGGAGGATGACCAGATGGGGTGAGCCGCTTTAGAGGATGGGCAAGAATTTGACCAGACTGGAAGAGACGCTCTTGAGGATGACATGGAGGTCGGAAATGTAGGCTAGGAAGACATTGTGGAGATAGGAGAAGGCCTCCTCACAGACAAGACTTCTCTGGAGGACAGACCACTCAAAGGTCAAAGGGCAGCTGAAAACGTACTCACAACCTGACTGTATTGGACCAGGGGAGAGCTAAAGAGTAGTCCATCGCCGAGCACTTCACTACGTCGTTCTGCCTTAGAAATATAAAGGGAGAACATGTTATGGGTGCCTGTTGGCTTCTCCATCATATATTTGTCACCATAAACCTGGTTTTAACATATACTCTATCAAGACAATGACATCCCATCCAAGTTAACAAGCATTCTTATTGTGTCCTTTCTAACTTCAGAGTAGTTCAATGTTATAATGTAAATAAGTACGTCAGGGTTGGCACACTTTAGTGAAACTTGCCACATCTTTGGTCCAGGAAACCAATCCTAAAGATGTAGTCAGATGACCTTTCAACTTTCTGGATGGATTCTTTTTTGTCTCAAGAACGTGGTCACTCTTTACATATTGTACTCATTAGTGGCCAACATAGAGGTGGTCCGACTGATATGCTCACAATCTGTTCTGCATGCATATAACCTTTATGCATTCAAATGGGATTTTCATGCTCCAGATTAGACAGCCATGTACAGATCACATGTTAAGGTAGCAGATGTACAGTATAATAACAGACCCAATTGAAAGGCCTTTAAAAGCCTAAACACAATCTAAATGGGAGCTGAAAGAAAGCTCCAGTTTAAATGGAGACATTTGATTTGACAGCTATTGAAGAATAATCATCCAGCGTTTAAGTCTATAAGGTTTTTTTAAATGTGAAGCTCTAATTTATTAATTTTCTCTCTCTCTCTCTCTCTCTCTCTCTCTCTATATATATATATATATATATATATATATATATACACTGGATGAAGAGAGAGTTTTATTCTGCCTAGAGAAAAATAAATTCCTCAAAAACAAAAGATTATCTTTTTTATTTCACCTTCATGTCTATGTTGATATATTCGTAATCTAAAACAGTCAAACCCTTTGAAGCAGGGTTTCAAATGAAGTGAAGCCACAGTGTACCGCCTCCAGCACAAGCTTTTCCCCTAATAGCTACCAATGCAGAAAGTTAAGTCGATCCCCAATTATACCATGATGAAGTTAGTCTCTCCTAATTGTCCATTAACGTAATTATCACACGCAGTAATTGCCTTTTAAAATAATGGGCACCAAAACGGCCCAGTAGCTGAATTTTGATAAGCGCAACAGCTAAATTAGACCCATGAATGTTATACCTGAGTGATAAAAATACACTTGGGAGTGATTCAACCACTGGAAAAAACAAATGATGTGATCATTAATGCTTAAACTGCAAGGTTTACCCATTTGAAGCGCGAGAGCAAGCCCATCTGATAGACGGATCTGTAAACAAGAGTTTAAAAAGTGAGCTGGTTATTGTCACCAAGGCGATCAAACGGAAAAAAAGAGGGAAGTGAAAAGAGAATAGCGGTACGAGGAGATGAGGAGGCGGCAGCTTGAAAATGAAACCAAGATGTGAAGGAAAAGGGAAATGACACAACAGGGAAGAGAAACAAATAGGAAATGTGAGAAAAATAACATGAGTGCAAAAGATAGAGTGAGCAAAAGAGAGGGGCCGATGAAGGAAGGGGTGTCAGGATGCCTGCTGGGCCTCCTGCGAAGTGACAGCCCGATAAACACCTGAGACTCAGACGATGATGATGGGCGTCAAGGGGCGAAATGCAGCCTGGCTCTTGCTCTCGCTTCCTCTTGTCTGGTGATAATGGTAATAAACAGCAGCATAAATGAGCTTGCCACCAGTGTGTGTGTGTGTGTGTGTGTGTGTGTGTGTGTGTGTGTGTGTGTGTGTGTGTGTGTGTGTGTGTGTGTGTGTGTGTGTGTGTGTGTGTGTGTGTGTGTGTGTGTGTGTGTGTGTGTGTGTGTGTGTGTGTGTGTGTGTGTGTGTGTGTGTGTGTGTGTGTGTGTGTGTGTGTGTGTGTGTGTGTGTGTGTGTGTGTGTGTGCGTCTGGGTGTGTATGTTTGCAGCATAAATGAGCTACCCTCTTCAGTTTGACAGGTCTTTATAGATGGTGTGTGCATTGCTGGGATAAAAGGCAGATCTATTTGTGCCTCATATTAGAGGAGCGCATGGGTGGCCATCATTTCAGCTTCCACAACCCTCCCATCTTTTCCCTTCTCCTTTTCCTTTCCCCAGCCTTCTCTATCTCTCGGTCTGTACTTCTAAAGTATTTTTCTATTTCCCTTTTCGTCACCTCAAGTGTGATATTTACTGTGTTATCACCTTTGGTCTCCCTTCTCATTTTGCTGCTATTCATCCTCATGTTTTATGGGATTTTGTTCTACTTTCATTGCCAGTGCTCTTGAAGATAAACTCAAAATGTGAAACTGATATGATATGATGTCGTTAATGATTGATTAATAGTTCAAATCGGCCCTCAAACTAACAGTGCAACAGAATAGTTAAGACTTTTCTGAGTATTATTTTGCAGTCACGGCCATCACTAAATTGGAATTTATTGTCTGTCATCTTCCTTGTCTGAGGATGAAAGGGAGACAAAGGGCTTAACACTGTTTGAGTTTGATTAAGTCTCCTGGAGTGTTTACAGAGACCTACAGCGGAATGAGTTGATGTATCAACTGCTAGCCATGTGTGTGTTTGTCTAACAAGAGTGTGTGGCTTCAGCGAGTTATGTTTGCTTTCCCTGAGAGCCCTTTCTGCGTGTGTTGTGGTTGGTCTGTGTGTGTGTGTGTGCACATAATGATCTTGCAATGAGAGAAAACGTGACGATACACAAAACAGGCCTTGGTCAGCTAAATGTAAGCAACAGCTTTAGTTAAGGGCTGCTCAATTATGTTTTTAAAGTTTTGCTTGTTAAAACTTAGAATAGAGATTAGATACGGAGCTTTTGGCCTTGTTATGAGGACGGAATGGATCCATAATTGGATAGCAAGTTACTTTAACTCTAAAATAAACCATCAGCTTTGAATCTGTGCCTCTATCAGCAACAGCAAGATGTGGGGATTAGCCTGCTGGCAAGGAGCTCGTTGACCTTCATTATTAATAATGAGCTTCTAATACATTTCTGACAGGGTTTCTGAAGGATATTACTTTGGTAGATCTCCGTTTACCATTATATCACAGACGTTCAGTAGTTCAGTTTTTTATTTCTTATTTTACATTTATGACAAGACGATCGTTGTCAATTAAATCTGATTTACAATAGTGGCAAGGTAGTGTGTGTGTGTGTGTGTGTGTGTGTGTGTGTGTGTGTGTGTGTGTGTGTGTGTGTGTGTGTGTGTGTGTGTGTGTGTGTGTGTGTGTGTGTGTGTGTGTGTGTGTGTGTGTGTGTGTGTGTGTGTGTGTGTGTGTGTGTGTGTGTGTGTGTGTGTGTGTGTGTGTGTGTCTGTGTTTCCCGACAACACATCCGATGTATTGCTGGCTTCACATCTCTGAGCCAGAAGATCAATGGGATCAAACAGCCAGTGCTATTTCCTGAGAACCACATGGTTACTGGGAACCCTGGACCCAATAACAAGCCAGACCAACACTCACACAACCACATGCCACACAAATTGCATCAAAAAGTAATTTATCAAACCGAACCTGGCCAAGTGGGAATGAGACCATCGAGGCTAGTTCCGTTTAACCAGAAATGCGATGATGAAAACCTGCAAGCATTCATGTGTGTATGTGTGGTTAGGAAAGTATATGTTTCGTAGATGGACTGCATTTATAAATCACTTTGTAAGTCTTTACAACTGATCAAAGTCAGCATTCACACACCTTTATAAGGAGACAGAGGCTGACATACAGGGTGGAAACTGCTCAGGGAGACAAACATACACGCGCCGTTGGCCGTGCAATTGGGAACAACTTGGGTTTTAGGCAAGTATCTAGCCTAAGGTTACAGCGCCATGTTAGCTGCACGGCTGGGAATCAAACCACTGACCTTCAGAGCCTGACTCACTCCTTGTGGCACTTATATATTTATTAACAAATATCCCCCTATACTTCTTTACTGTATGTGCTGGACTGCATAAAAGTTCCTGTAGAAAAGAGTATCACATTCTTCAACTGAATTAAAGAGGTCTGAATAGAGACCAGTGCCATCAGTCTTAGTGTCAAAAGACAAACAGTTGTTAGCAGCAGGAGGACTTGGATTCAAGAAGAAAAACAGAGAACAAAAGACAACCTTTTAATGATGGCAGTTTCTATTATATCACTTAGTAATTATGCCACAATTTCCCCCTGATATCCTTTTGCTTTCAAGTCAACTTCAATAGGAAGTTGAGGGGAGAAGAT
This sequence comes from Notothenia rossii, assembly GCF_949606895.1. Taxonomy (NCBI): domain Eukaryota; kingdom Metazoa; phylum Chordata; class Actinopteri; order Perciformes; family Nototheniidae; genus Notothenia; species Notothenia rossii. The sequence continues at coordinate 12,218,525 of NC_136904.1, read as the reverse complement.
GGCACCGAGCATTAATGACGGGAAGTTGAACGAGTTCATTAGAACTCCCTTTGACAGCGAGTTGCACCTGTTTGGTGGTGTTATTATATACTTCCAGTTGAACTTGTTTTTATTATTATTTGTGTATTACTTTTTTGTTTGCCTTCATGTCTTTGATGTTTGCCTTGAACATTTGGTGCATATTTTTTATTCGTAATTGGAGTTAGTGCTGAATTTGTGTAGACACTGCTGGAAACCTGACCATTCAGAGGACAATGGGGTTTTTTTCTGTTAAAGAAGTTATTTCTGGTTATGTAGTTGTGCTATAGCCATAAACAAATTGTCAACAGAAGTAGAGGTAGAAATATTTTAGTATAAGCTAAGAGGCTTCAGCAGTCTAAAATGTACCACTTAAGGCCCCTGTCACACTGTCCCGAAATTGACACCCGATGGACACACGAATATGGAATTGGGAATTTCGCACGAAGATGGCCCCGAACCACACACGAAGGCAAAATGTACATTACATTTAAGACATACAACTGCAACGAAAGTAACACAAACAATTATGTTAAGTATTATGATACTGTACTGATATTTTCAGACTTTGTTCTTTACTTTCTCCGTCTTTATGTAGAAGATATTAAGTTTTCTCCGTCATGTTGTTTCCATAGCAACAACAACTTCCTCGCCTTCAAAATAATATATTCTATCCTTTTTAGCTTCACAGAACACAAATTGGGTTATTTACATAATATGTTTACATGATTTTGTTGTGCAAAAAAACAACCAGATGGACACACGATAAAGGAAATGTTCAAATTCGGCTCTGATCGTAGCAACATCGGGCCATTCGTGAGGGCATCTTAAGCCATCTTTGGCATGCCAAAGATTTTGCCACCGCTCCCAAGTTGCTGCCGGAGACTGATAAATTCCACCGGCGGTCATACGATGGCTTAAGATGCCCTCACGAATGCCTTACGAAGGGCAAAATGGACACACGAAGTCAACATGAAAATGAACCTTCACAAGGTCCTTCGGCAATGCTTTGTTATGCCAAAGATGTTGCCACCGCTCCCGGAGTTGCTGTCGGAGCCTGAGAAACTCCACCAGCGGTCATACGATGAATTAAGATGCCCTCACGAATGGCCCGATTTTGTTACGATCAGAGCCGAATTTGAACATTTCCTTAATCGTGTGTCCATCGGGTGTCAATTTCGGGACAGTGTGACAGAGGCTTAAAGTAGTTTTTTTTACGTTCTTATAGATTCCTGCAGTTTTTTAGGGTTGTAACCAAATGGTTGAAAAACAGGATTATTTAATGGTTTTTTTTCTTCCAGTCAGCTCACACTAATCATAACACAAGGGAGCAAACTGAACAGTAAGAACGGGTGCAAAGAGACTGGAGAATAATGTTTTCTAGCACATATTCATCAAATGAGACATTATTGTCAGTCCAGTGCCATTTATGTCATTTTTTAATTAAGTCTACAGCTCCAAGACCTATTAGCCAACACTGTATACTGCCGGTGCCAAAGACTGACCAACTGGAATGACAATTAAATATCTCTTTAGAAAAGATTAAGACACGGCCCAGATAGATAGACGGCTAAACAGGCTTTCACCTGGTTAAATAAAGGCTACGAACAATGATATATTTGAGTAAACACAGTCTATAGGTCTATTAATTACATTTTAATATCTTTATATGCATATCATTAATGCCATTATCCTTATACTTTAACTCATGCATTAGTTAAAGGTAGGGCAGGTAAGAATGGAGAAACCAGCTCGACTGTGCTAGAATTTGAAAGTACACAACCGAAAAAAAATCTGCCCCTTCCTGCAGACCTCCTTACAGAGCCCCTCCTCCAACACACACGAACGCGCACATGACCAATGAGGGCACGAGATAAGTTTGTGCACAGATGGAAAGCTGACAGGCAGGTAGGCCATCCAGTTATTTTAGCCGGGCCGGCTCAGATGATTGGTCATGCTTTTTACAGTACTACGACTTCCACAGATGACATTTTTTAATGTATTTATTGTCAAAGCATTTAATATATTCATTGCTATCGGGGTTGTTAAGAGCATTCTATGGAATATAACTAAAAGTGTTTCTGAAGTGAATTACCTACCCCACCTTTAATGTATTTGATATTTTTTATTATATATGTACAGAAAATATATGTATCTATATTTAATGTGCATTTAATCTCATGTTATTTTGAAGATTATCGTTATTTTAGCTTGGAGACATTCAAGATCTTCTCTTGTCAAGATGACGACAGTTTGACAGCAGCAGCATTTTAAATTAATCAAACAGTCATACAGTATCTGCCCTGAAAATTAGAAAGATGAAAATAGATAGTGACATTTTCTATGCGTCATCCAAATTAAAGTGAAGATCACGACACTAGTGATGTATGTATGAAGCAACTTGGATAAAATAAATCTCCCAAATGCCTCTGTAGACAATAAGCATCAAGATGACTAATGAATGTGTTACACAATGACATGATGAATGCACACAGTTTATCTCTTCATTCAACGTTTGTATTACTCCGTAATGAGCAGAGATGAAGCTGTGCTTTTCAAGACACTCTTGTAATGTTTGGAGCTTTACCGTGGGAATATCAGTCAAACATGAGAAGAAATAACTCATTGAAATGCTGAGAGCAAACCAGACATCCAACCAACCAGCAAGTCAGTCAATCAATCCATCACGCAGCCAGTCAGTCAACCAACAAGTGTATGACAAATTGAATGTTTCTATGTGCCCATCATCCATTCTAAAAAAAAAATCGAGCCCATTCAACCTTGCTCCTTGTTTTTCTTCTTGATTTCCCCTTTTTCTTTCCTTTCTTTCTTCTCTTCCGACTCTAAGGCAAAGCAGTCACTGACTATTTCAAATCCCCCTCGTCATACAGACTTAATGCAACAATTTAGAGCTGGAGTTTTATTCACAGTGTATGCATTCAAGTATCCTTTTAGCTAAATGAGGGATCAGTGGTTGAGAAGGTCATTTGAGAACGATAAAAGGTAAGGTCTCACTCTTTCTCTTCTTCTGTTCCTCTCCACGTTTGCTCCTTTTCAGTGATATCCGTGATTTCACATGTGCTGAGTGTGCAAGATTGTGAAGATTAAGGTGGGCCAGGGATTCCTTCTACACATTGTGATCTACAATGGTGTAATGTACTGAGAGGCTTGGTCTTCCCTTGCAAAGCCTTATCTTACTGACAAGCTGTATAAAACACAGACATCAGCAGAATTACACTTGGTGTGTTTCCTGCAAATGTTCTGCCAGGCCCACCAGCCATCCTTAGTTCCATTTTGTTTCTGGGCTTTTGCCTCCTTTCTGATCTTCAGCAAATTAACCACATGCTATGTTGGACTGGTGTCAGGTGAAATCTTTGTCTGCACATTTTGTTAGGGATGATAATTGACAAGTTGATCTTTCCAAATGTGATCTGCAAGAAGCAAGCCACCAAGCTCCCACATCATCCATTCCAATTATTGAACATCGATCAACACAAAACAACATTGCCCCGCCTTTCCCGCCAACAAAACGTCATATTCCTTCTGTTGCTCATTTAACAATACTGTACCGTTGGCAATGAGTTTTAAAATTGTTAGGGGAAAGAAACGTCCAAAAAGAAAGTCAGATTGTGCATTGTCTCTGTAAGAAAATAAACCAACTTCTCATGTGTTTTAGTTAACAAGTTTAAGGTCTAAATAGGCTTTGCTTCAACGTCATAGACTCGAAACCAATGGGTGAGGTCATGTTGAAAACATCCCCTTTGTACTGGCAATGGCTACATCCTGCCATGCTAATTGTTAAGAGAGGAGACAGATGTGGAAGTGATGCACAAAACACAAGCAGCAGATCATGTGATGAGCGTTTTTTTAACTTTATGTAACATATATAATTATTTTAGTTCTAAATTGTTCTAAATTGTAAGAGAAATTCAGTCTTCACACTATACATGTAATGATTCCTTCATGTAGCACAGTTGGGGTTGTTTAGATTTAAGAATCTTCCTCTTATCATTTGTGAGAAAGTATCTTTTTGGCAATGCTGGGATTTGTCCAGCATCAGCAGTGTTAGGCTTAACCCCTCACACTGGAGATGCAATATGCTGCACACAGCGCTTTCAGAATGAACAAGAGATCCCTCAGAGACCTCACACTCTGCTCTTCCTCCGCTTAGCTGGACACATTGAAGAATGGTGGCAGAATCACTAACAGTAGTCCACTATAGCCGCCACATATCACAGAGCGAGGCTCCTTTGGTGGCTAGATGAAAGATGATATCAGCCGGTCAGTTGTCATCTGGTGTCATCGTTTGTATTGATTCAGTGACAGATTAGCCCCAGGGGGGAACAGACTGTGTCTGTTGCCTGTGCTTGCTTCCTGCTTTCTTGGCATGATGCAATTGACATAGGGTGTATTGATTGGGCAATTATTGCAACACTTGAGACAGCTAGGGTCAGAGAGGTGGGAGTATAAGAGCATGGGTACATGTGGTGTTATAGTACTGCGAAAAATCATTCTGTATTGACGGTGCACAGCTACGCCTTTACACAGAGGCTTAATCAGATGGGGAACACATGCCCTCCCTAGGATAACATTGTGATACCAGCAAACTAAAAGGTTTACAAGGAACATGATGGAATCGATCCCTGCTTCTCCTCAGCTCAACTACTTGTTCATTAGTGTGGGCAGCAGCGGTAGGCTATCTATTGGTACATCTGACAATTGATTTGGACTAGAGAACGTAGAGCCTTGCTTAGTAGGGTAAAGGACAATGTAAACCAACAAAGAAAATAAAAGCTTTGCGTTAAGAGAAGAATCCAGTGAGGGCTTAATTGCTTTGTGTTTGGAGAAAATACTTTGGCCTCAGCGAGCTCAATAGTCTGTCAAGCTGCTCAATATTCATGTGGTTCACCAAATGTCAGAGCACCTCCAGCTCTGTCAAAACCAGTCTCTTTTGACGTCTTATGACACCAATCTGTGTGACATAAAATGCAAGTCAAGGCACCGTCAAGGGGCAAAAAGATTGCTGTAAATGATCTCGTAAATCAGCCTGTGTTGGCAGTGTGTCAGAGTGAGGGGATCTTGTGGTGGCAGCTGACACACAAACACTCAAACAACTATCACGTATACTGCCCTACTGCCTATCAACTCCAGAGGGCTTTAGTGAAAGGACCGGAAAGGATGTTAAGAAGTCTTAACTCCATGCTCTAATTGTCTTTTGTGCTTTTGCAACACTTGGGCAGGATGAGCATATCAAGACAGGATTATAGCTTTTAGAAACTGAATCGATAAGAGAAGAGGAAGTAAGGTCCTCTGATGTACAATTAATGTACTAAATGTATCTCTGTGGGTGTACGAGGGCGTACACATGGCTATATGTTTGGTAGGCAGTCATGGCAGCACAGAGAAATGACTAGATTTGGCAGCAAGAAGTAAAGCACGTGAACCATAACAAATCATTATTTTTTTTGTAGGGAAAGAAGAGTGACACAAATAATGACTATATAATGAGCAGCAGGAATAATGAGTGAGCAACCACCACCACACCATCTGTACCACAGCAGAACTCTCTGAGGCAACTACAACTCACACACAGGACTTTACCTACATGTAGTTTTATAAATCCTGTCAAATAAAGTTGAACTGAAGATGCTTCAGAGCCTTCCTTTAATATGTATAATACTTTAGAGGGACTGTTAATGAATGTAATAGATATTATATAAACCACTGGCTTGCTGGCGAAGATAAGGTGAGGAACAGAGACAGACTGAAGAATAATGAAACAACACAAATACACATACATAAACATGTGCATACATGACTGACAATTACTGTTCAGGCCTATAAAAAAAGATAGGCAGAGGAAGGTACAGGTATGCATGCTCACACATTAACAGGGCGCACATACACATACTGGGGGGCTTGCTCCAGACATCCTCCAGAGTGCGATGGGGGCAGGGGAGACAGTGATGGATTACAGGCACATCTGGGCTGTAATAAGTAGGTCCTGTATCCCACCTGCATTCAGCAGGAGGCAGGAATCCTGCATAATGGTTTCACGTAGAAGGCCAGATTCCCCGGGCTGTATAATGCCTTGTCAGCGTGCATGCGTGCGTCTTTTCATTCCTGGATTTACTACTCAGAGCAGAATAAAGCAGTGCTCCGAGATGTTTTGGCTATACTGTGCAACAGTTTAAGATTAATACAATAACTACATATGTATGTACTGTATACGTATATACCTCTGTGGCACAATCTATGATAGTCAAGATAGAAGGAAAAATAAATCATATTGAAAATTGTAAGATGAGTATTCATATGACAGCTGAAAAGATTAAAAAACAACTAACAAACTTGAAAAACACCCATAAAGTGTACACATGTACATCAGGATTCTTATGTTGCTAAATAAAGCAATATCACACCCTTACAAATGTGATCTCTCCCACAACAATACATTTAAACAATCAGTTGTAACTCTGGGAATACACATTTCCATTCAAAACAAAAAGTGAATTGCCCAGCAGAGCTCTCAAAAGAGCCTAACAAACGATTGATAAGGCTACAAAAGCAGGACACAGAAAAGCACCACCTGCAACAATCCTCTATTTTGTTCAGTAGGCTAATCCATTCTCAGCATGGTGCATTCACTGAGTTTTCCTGCTACAGCCTCAATAGATCTTTAACCAAACACACCTGGGAACCTTGATTCATTAGTTCACTGTTTTTTTATGCAAAATCACTTAATACAAGAAGAACAGGTGAAACATTCATGACCATTTTGGCTTGCTGTAATCTATTCGGTGTCTTGTACACTTTGTTGTTTGATATTTTCAGCTCACATTTTTTATTTATTTTTCATGGTAGTTGTGTATAATGTATCATAAGGAGATACAATATAGCAAACTGCCCATATTTAATTACGCGTGGACTTGAACTTTACACATTTAAGACCACATCAATTAATACTAAGTGTTTAATTGATTCCCCTCAGGCAAACCGAGTATGAGCCAAGATAAAGCGATCCAGATGGATATGGATGATCTGTGACTGATCATTGAAGGCTGAATCCACTAAGCCTGAAATGAGAGCGCTAATCTATTCAATTGTTTTGCCCAGGCAAGGTTCAATGTAAAATTGACCCTGAGTTGCACATTGTTTACCCCAAAGTCAGTTCAATTTTTAATTAACAGTGAAGTCTAGAACAAATGATTTACACTTTAAGTGGCACCAGTTTGTGTCTCATTGTTATAAGTCCACATTAATTGAAAAGGACAAGAAAAGGCACAACATGCATGTAAAGGGGAATCAAATAATGTTGAACGTCTTAAAAGCTAATCTCAATAAATTCACACCACAAACGCTATCTGTTAGGAATCTCTAGGAGTGTGTATAGTGTGTGAACAAGCCCTCTCATGGCAGACTCCCCCGCGTTGGCTTAGGATTGCTTCCACCGCGGTCTGTTCACGCTTCGGCAACCCAGCCGTTTGAGAAGCACTGACCCTTTACCACAGCTACTGACCGGCGCTTATTAAGTGCTTGACGGGCGGTTGTAAGGCAGGTTGGATTCATTAGCTTGTGGGCTAGCTGGTGTTGCGAAACGCTTCAGAATGTGTTGCTGTTGGCGTGTAAAGCATCGAGTCAGGCCCTGACCTTTTTAGGCTTAGGTAAAGAAAAACACAAGATATCATGGTGAGATCCCTGGTGAACGAGAACACCTTGATTCCCACCGGGGAGTTACCTCAAACCTCTCTCTATGAGGATGAAATGTGTTGAGTAATATATTGCATTAGGTGTTATTGATCTTCATGATCTTGTTACTGGACAAAAGGATTACCAGAGAATGGAAAGGTGATGTATTATGCTGGTAAAAAACATTATTTTAATGAGTGTACTAACTGTTTAAAAGAATAGTTCAACTCGTTTGGAAATGTGCTTCTTGCCGAGAGTGGGATGAGAAGATTGACACCACTCTCATTTCTATGGTAAATTCGTTAATTAAAGCCTTTATATAGCGGTTAGCTTTTAGCACAGCGGTTCCCAACCTGTGGGCCGCGGCCCTCTAGTGGTCCGCGAAGGCATTGCAATTGGGCCGCCAAATTGTTTTTTTTGTTTTTTTTTTGTTTTTTTTTAATTAATTTGTACAGGCTAAAGACACAAACATGGACATAACGATAACATATAGGAGATGACATTCCCATCTCGGACAAAAACAAAACAAAAGCAGAATAAATAAAGATACAGTCACTAGATCACTTCAACATTTCTCAAACAAAAATAGGTTGACAACCAAATACCACCAAAAACACAACATGGCAAGCATATTTATTGTTCCTTTAATCCCACTCTTCGCTAGAGATCATTATTTCCCATTTCATGGCGTGTTGAGCCACCATTTCATTTTTTTCAAAATAAATTGTATTTTTAATCTACTCTTCAAACACCTTAGATTAATATTACTCCTTGATTGACTTTTAAAAATATGTATTTTATCCAGAAGAATAGTTGTATTTATTAACTGTGTGCGGTCTTCATCTAAAAGCCCAAATAAAATATTAACGGCTGTAAATGTAAATTCAATATTTGCCGCAAAATAACTTGCAAAACATTATGATTTGCGTGGAAACATTTTCATTGTTAAGATTTTATTTTAACCTCTTTTCCTTTCTCTTTCTTGATCCTCCTTAGCAACAGTCATTACAGTCCTTGACAGCGGATTTTCTACTGGATTTACAACGTGTCACATGTTCTGAATCGACCAATCAGAACTTTATTTAGCCTCCGTATTGTTTATGGTTGAATGTGTGCCGCGAAAAATTGTTTGATTCTTAAGTGGGCCCTGAGTTGAAAAAGGTTGGGAACTGCTGTTTTAGCATATCATAAACATCTAAAAAAATAAATCTATTAGAAAGCTGCAGCTAATTCAGAACGCTGCTGCTCGAGTCCTCACTAACACTAAGAAAGTGGATCACATCGCTCCTGTTCTGAAGTCTTTACACTGGCATCCTGTGTGTCAAAGAATAGATTTCAAAATACTGCTGCTGGTTTATAAAGCTTTGAATGGTTTAGGCCCAAAATACATTTCTGACCTCCTACTAAATTATGAACCATCCAGATCTCTCAGGTCTTCAGGGACTGGTCTGCTTTCTGTCCCCAGAGTCAGAACTAAACATGGAGAAGCAGCATTCAGTTATTATGCTCCAAATATCTGGAACAAACTCCCAGAAACCTGCAGGTCCGCTGCAACTCTTACTACTTTTAAATCCAGGCTGAAGACTTTTCTTTTTGTCGCTGCTTTTAATTGAACTATTCATATCTTAGACTGCACTGTAACTTTTATCCATGTATTTTTTCTTTCAATGTTTATTTTATTATCTTTTCTTTTTAATGACTGATTTTAAATGCCATTGTCTTAATGTCTTTCATTTTTGCAATGTATTAGCATGTTCGTCTTCAGAGCACCAGAGTTAAAAAACGACAATGTGCATTTAAAAACTGCAGAAACAACTTGCCATGTCTTAACCCTTGATAAGACACTTTTAAGGCTCCTATGGTCTACTTCAGGGTAAACATTTACAGACATTAGCCTATGTTCATCATTCAGATCTTTTAAATACAGTTGGCCCCAGCACTTTAGAAAAATAGAAAATGACGTTCCAATTTCAGCAGTTTTGTGCGCAAAAGTTCAGAATCGTTTTAGTTGAGGTCATCTCAAGTTGGAGCAACACTGCAAACCTCTGCAAGCCAACCCACTGTGAGTCTGACCACAGCTCTTGGCCCTTGTTGATATCCATCCAGAAGCACACTGCCATGATCACACCGAGCATCATGACCTTCACTCCTTGTAGAGAAACTTGCTGTGCCAAATCCTAGCTTAGTTTTAGCAGTGTGGGTAATGACATATGTTATTCCCCTTGGGGTTCTCATATAAAGTAAAATGCAATTATCTGGGTTCTGGAAAGTACAACATACCTGTGCTCGGTCATCACTGACAATACAGTTAATTGCAGATTGATGTAGTCTTACATTTATTAAGTCCTATTTTCAAATTTCAGATGCCAGGCTCATTATTACTGGAGCAATGACATATCTGCTCCCTTACTGATCTTAATCACCCACCGATCACGACAGGTTTCATTATTAACAACAATATGGAAAAAAGGGACAAACATACAACCATATCACAAATGGAGTTTTTTCCCCCGTCTTCTTCTTCTTATGACTCAACCCATATCTGCACTCTCTCCATCTGGCCTGCTGGCTCCAGATGCAACTGCCAGACTCTTTTTCTGATTGGGCCATCTGGACAGCTCCCTGCTGGAGCTCAATTTAAAGCAAATATAGTGTTATTACTTGTTGGGATTGCTCTTTTTTAAATTATTTTTCTTTACGCAATTCCTAAAACTTGAACACACGTTCAAACGGATGGCACGAAAAAAGAAAAACAGGTTTTGGGCCAGAGATCTCACAATTCCTTGTCATGAAAAAATAGTCCAGAGTTCAGTGTTGCACAAAGCTTTTGATCTTGCATTGCTAAAACTATATTTAGAATGAGGCCATTCATTGAGGTCACTCAATATGGATAGCACTTTCCATGGACCAATAATCATAATTGCATGTGTGACAATGAGTGAAGAGCAACCGACATCCCTCCCTCCCCTCTTGAAAATGAGGGAAAGACAACTTCCCAGATTCCTGAACTTTCAGATCAAGTGCAAGTCCGTCTGCTCCATTCAAACTCGCCTGTCCCCGACAAAAACTTTGCACAAAAGCAGTGAATAAAATTGTACATTACAGTACATACACGTTATGCAAGTAATTTAAACTTTCCATCAACAGCATGCTAAAATAAGCGTGTTTTCAAAGTCACAAAACATTTTAGCTCTGATAATTCACTTTCTTTTCCGGCCTTCTGTGATTACAGCTCCAAACATGTTCTATTTGCAAAGAAGCCCATAAACACAAACACCTTGGTGAAAACTCCATTTATTTATTCTTCATTTCCTGAGCAATAACTTTCATCCATCATCTCATATTGTTTAGTTTTTTCTTCCATGGCAGTGCTATTAAAAACTCTATTAGCAGATAGAAAATATGTCTGTCAAAGTATCTAATAAAGACTTTCCATTCAGTCTCCAAGACACAGGGAACATGCAGTAACAGCATGATGAGAAATAAAATGAGGGGAGCAATATTCTGAACGAATAAAATTGATGGATAGATAGATAGATAGATAGATAGATAGATAGATAGATAGATAGATAGATAGATAGATAGATAGATAGATAGATAGATAGATAGATAGATAGATAGATAGATAGATAGATGGAATGATAGATAGATAGATAGATAGATAGATAGATGGATGGATGGATGGATGGATGGATGGATGGACAGATAGATAGATAGATAGATGGATGGATGGACAGATAGATAGATAGATAGATAGATAGATAGATAGATAGATAGATAGATAGATAGATAGATAGATGGACAGATAGATAGATAGATGGATAGATAGATAGATAGATAGATAGATAGATAGATAGATAGATAGATAGATAGATAGATAGATAGATAGATAGATAGATAGATAGATAGATAGATAGACAGATAGATAGATAGATGGATGGATGGACAGATAGATAGACAGACAGACAGACAGGCTTTGGGAAATGTTTGCGTTGCAGCAGCATAAAAGACAAGGCAATGTACATAAGAGAAATTAAGGCTTAATAGATAAACAGTCCAAAAAATATTTCTGCAATATAAATAAAATAGCATAAAAAAGTTTTTAAAAAAAATATATAGATGTGGAAAATATACATGTGGAAATACAGATTTGCCGTAAGGAATATAATGTAATGCAGGATATTATGTGAAGGTAGTTGATTTTCTACTCCTATATTAAACATATAGCAATCTTTTACACTAAGGTCAAGAGTAAAAATATATCTTCATGAAGACTTTGCACTTTGCTTGGGATTAAATGCTAACAAAGTCTTTACTCATTTATTAGAATTTATATTTGTTGATGAACTTTCACTGAGAAATGGCCGATCTTCGGTCCGTGTGGCAGTGATAGATCTTTTTTTAGTATCGCCTCTTAGCACTGACAGCTCCTCACCACAGTAGAGTCATCCTATCTGAGTTCGGCTGGCAGGTTCTGCACAAGAGAGCACATCAGGTGAGACTCGGCGTAGGCCTTAATCACAAGTTCTCATCACACTGTCAGCCATGTCAGGTTATAAAGCTATTCATAAACCTGCATTAGACAGTACCGTGGGGTGTAAGTGGCAATGGGTGAAAAACAACGCCTGCATTATAGTTATGCAGTTCCGTTATTCTAACTAGCAGAGAACAACATTGACTCTCTGAATGAATATTTGTTTTTAACATGAGAAACATACATTAGGATTGAAATGTATGTTTTTGAGCTAATATCAGGTGAGATCAAATCAAGTCACCGACGGGGTCTAAAACACCACTTACATAACAATGATAGATGCTCAAGATTTTTTCATATTACTTTCTCTTTTTTGCTCCTGTGCCATATCAATAAGTGATGAAATGATGTATTGCGCAAAAATAAAATGAACAGACCATCACGGATAACCCATTTGGGACTTATCTCCTATGTGCTCGCCAGATGGAAAATAAAAAGTATATATAATCCCTCAAATAATCTCTCAGCAAAATATTGGGCCCCTGCAGCGTAAACTCAAGGTGTACTGTAGTGGTAAACACACTTGACCAGATAAGACCAGAATCTGATCATAAACAAGAGTGTGCATGTGTGCATGTGAATGTGCATTTTAGTGCGAGAGACAGACGGTAACAATGAGGCTTTTCAAAAAGAATATTTGGGGAGCAGCAGCTAGCGGCAGCTCTATGTCGGCTGCATAACAGGGAGAATCAGGTCGAAAAATTGAGAAAATATGCAATCAGAGGAGATGGCCCAAGCCAATCCACTGTGGGAAGATTGGCAAAAGAAAGTAGAGAGAGATGTGAAAGATACGAGATGCCAAGATTGGAGCAGTCATTGTTCTGAATACTTTATTTGTAAAAATGTTTTAACCAGTTTCTGCTTTATCAGACAAAATAAATTGGACTGAGTGGGATTACAGTATGTATGAAACAATTCATGTGAGCAATTCAAACACTGGACTAATGAAGAAAGAAAGCCACTCAAAATGGTCTCCCATCACCCAATTGTACCATGTTATCACTATATGCTTTCCTATAGCTAACAAGTCTTTTGAAAGAACATTGTACTGTCTCCACTTGGTTAACTTGAGAAATGTATTTGCACCATAACTGCAGAGAACTGTTACTTTTACAGTTCTTTCTTAGCATGAAGGTAAGCTGAAGTATCAATTCAAGATGTGAATTGTGCACAAAACTGGGACTTTTTCTGGCTTAAAAGCTACCTGACAGTACCCTTCACCATGACATTGTGAGCAAATTGGAAACACACAAACAGAAAGAACAGATGTACAAATAGAAAAATAGGGTCCTTCCAGAGGGCAGTGTGATTTAGCCTGGTTCCAGACCTCTGAACTGTCACACCAATCTCAAATCCTTTCTGCGATTCAAAAAGGTTTTGTTTAGCCATGTCTTGCATATAAAAAAAAAACAGTCTGAGCCATCACTGTTTTAAATCACTTCAGATTTAAAACAAATATACTGCAAGAGAGACTAAATATAAATTAAACATGTCCCTGATACCATACTTCCTAAGGGACTTTGCATATGTTATTTATATTTATGTTACAAGTGCTGATGAAACTCAAGTCTTATATAGAAACTCACCAACATGTGCTGGTTAGAGAAGGTTACAATCCTGCCCATGTTCTACCTATTGTTTACCATATTGTCTTGACAATTGTCTTATAAGAAAAGACCAAATGTTCAATCAGTTGAAGGTAAGTAATGACTGAAAAGAGAGAAAGGTCTCTGTTGTGCGAGAAAAGGTCTAGAAGTACTGTAAGGCAACGAAGAAAACTATTCGCCCAAGGTCTGATAATGTCTGCAGAACAGAGAGTGATGGAGGTCAATACGGTTTGGAGGGGGGCACAATCAATGAGAGGAAGCTCTTTCAGAGACACTGCACTTAGTGTTTAGTATAATAGCAGCACAAACAACAAGTTGTGCAAGGTCTGATTAGAAACATGTATTGCCCTTATTTTTCTCTTCAAAAAACATACTAAGATTGTCATCTACAGTAGTAAGTAAGTAAGTAAAGTTTATTTATATAGCACTTTTCACAGAAAGGATTCACAAAGTGCTTCACAGTGAGATCACGATAAAAAGGAGAATACATGGTGTAAAACAAGGAACACACAGCTACATATACACATCAAAACACAACATCAAAACATAAAACAAACTGTCAAAAAGAACCTTCACCTTTACTAAAAGTCTGTCTAAACAACAAGGTTTTCAGCTGCTTTTTAAAAGGCTCCACAGAGTTTAAAGTGCGCAAGGAAAGTGGCAGCGCGTTCCACAGTCTGGGGGCCACTGCTTGAAAGGCTCGATCCCCTCTGGTTTTAAAGTGCGTGTGCGGAATGACCAGCAGTACACACACCAACACACCAGCAAGGAGCATGCTCTTTGTTAATTACTGTTGTGTGATGGTTTCTTGTTTTTGCTTCAGTTGTTTCTGATGCTGTTTGACATCACACCAAACTCAGAAACATGTGAATGGTGACACACAGGTTATCCCTCCCAGGATAGCCTGTTATTCGTTTTTAATTGTTATTTAAGTCATACTGTATGTTAGTGATAATGAATGTGTTTTTAATCGACTGGACAAATATTCCTGCTTATGGCTCTGACTATAAAAACACGTTGCTGAGCCTTGAAGAGCATCTTGGATGTGGTAAAAAATGAAATATTTAATATACCATTTGAATATATGATCTGAACTTAGAAAAAAGGGTTGATTTGCATATTTTGGATATTCATCAGAAAAGGTCACACAGTGGATTGAATACAGTTCAGTTCAGAGCAATGGTGCCATTCCAAGCAGAGATGCAATCCAGGTTTTAAAATCCTCCATAGCCAAAAGATATTACAATTATTTTGGTTTCCAGGGAAACACATTATAAGTTAAATTTCATTGAAATATGAAGCAAACCCCACTCTCTGATTTGATTTAAATGGTACAGGGGCTTTTCACGTAATAAACTCCAGTCCAGCCGATAATCACACAGTTCTATGTAGGGAGAGAATAACACATGTTTTATTCCTTTGATCCGTGCTTTGATTCTGGGAACATGAACAAATCTCTCCAGCTTTAAACAACCTGACTATCTTGATGTTAATAACATGAACCTGGTGTTGCTTTGGTAACAATGCAGGATGTTGAGGAGAGTATAAAACTGCAGATTTATTATGCGCCTACAATCATTGTGGAAGCGCTTGGCCATACATATTAGCCAATTAATTACATGTCAATCTTTAACAAATGCTCGACTCTAGCTTAGGAATTGTTTGCCTTCATTATACTTGAAAAATATATCTCACCATGTCATACAGCTAATAATAATTTTATAGTCAAATATTTTCTAATAACTCCACTTGATTGGAACGTATGTCCACAGGGTCACTGTATATTTGCATGCATGCATGTTTACCCATGAATTGTCATGTCCACATCTGTCCACAACACAGGCATGTACTCAATTATTCTCTGCAGTTGGTGTACACACTTATGTGAGTGCAGGCACTGCTTTTTAAACACAGGAAGAAACACGGTTGTTGTTTGATTAACATCAATACAAATTCTCCATCTCATCTAACTAACTAAGGCTATGGCCACACAGTGTTTTCTTGTCTCCCTCAATTTGAATCTCAACGCTCACTCCTTTCCACTCTGCGGCATCTTTAATAAAAGCTGCTTCTTGTCGGCGAGGGTTTCCTGTCTCTAGTGAGATGGTTAATAAAGCAGAGCTGTTCTGCCCACATCCAGAGGCTTTGAAAGGGTGGGGGGGGGGGGGGGGGGGGGTTGAGGACTATTATTCAGTCAAGAAAAACAAGGGGCTTTACATACAGGCACCACTGTGGAGAAGCAGCAGTGAACTTTTCTTCCTGTTCTTTTTTAATCTGTATTTCTCTTCCAGAATCTAATAGCTTCCCTGGACCCAGACAGCTTCACATTAATTGGCCAAGGAGGCGATGCAGAGGCTATTCTGCTCAGGTCCTCTGGCGCTGCCACCGCCAACCCAATATAGACCTTGAATTACGCTCTCTTCTCCCCATATGCATCTCCTTCATATTATCTCGCTTCCTCACCTTTGTCTCCGCTACCTCCCAAGTATTTTCATGTGTGACCGTGTGTTTGTTTCTTTCATAAACACACAAACACACAGCCTTGCACTCTTTCTCCTTCTTCTCATGCCTACATGTATTGATCCCTTTATTAACTTTCTTTCTCTTGTTGCCTTTTTTTTATTTTCCCCTTATATTCTCCATACTCTTGATGTTCCATATCTCCTCTCAGTCTCCCGAGTGCCCCTCCTTCTCTCCCTCTGTCAGGAGCGTATTAAAAAGAGTCTTCATGGCAGCGGCTAATTTGGACCCGTGCACAGCGGGACTCTCACTGAGGCCGGCTCAGCAGGACATCAGTCAGAAGCACCCTGAGGATCTTATCTTGCCTTCTCCCTTTCCTTCGTCCACTGTTTGGAAGCAGAACTGAGAGAAGGACTTTGGCCCCACTTGGCAGAGGTTGTCAGACACCATACATGTTGAATAACTTCCCTTTCTTGTTCTGTCCACCCCCTGACGTCTTTAGGTTTGTGGTGGGGAGACTTTGAAGGGGAAGGCCACAACTTTTTATAATATATTCCCTGCTGTGTTCAGTAAATGACTAAACCAATGAGTCATCAAATACTGCACCTCCCCGATGGGAGAGTTTTGGTCTACCATTACTTAATGTCTGATCTTTATTCTGTCAGACTACCCACCCCCCCACTGTGTGTTTCCGTTGTCTCTCTGATATCCTGTGAAAAACATCTTCTTAAGACTGTGAAGGCATCAGTATTTAAGGACATGGACTGAGATAATACAAAGCTTGAGCGACAATATGATTGATTCGGGTAATGGCTCGGTCTACATCCTTTGCATGCCTTGAACTTGATGGGCTTTATTATATAGCATTAACATATAATCGGGAAACACGTCCAGAAAATATACATAGAAACAGTTAAGACACACAGAAATGTTGTTTTTTAATGCACATTGCAGTCTGGGTTGCTAGTATGGGTTTAAATTTAGATATACGTAAATCTCCTTCATGCTGATGTATTATGTATGCCAACAGCTGGGATTGCAAGGACACAAATTACAATTACTGGCACTTAGGTATTTCACATTAAATTACAAACAAATGTGTCAATAGAATTCTGATTCTGATTCAAAGTACAACTTTGTTTTTACAATTTAAATCCCTACTTTACAATTACCCATTGCACTTCTAACAAAAACTTTAGTTGTTTAATTGTCCTTAAATGGAGAGTACAAAATCCCCCTCCCCAAATCCTACTATTTTTCATTCCGAGATGTGATTCTCCGTGTGGACCTGCCCAAGCGGGAGATGTCATGAGAAAATGTTAAATAAATAAGACATCTCTTTTTTCCTGCCCTTTGGCCAGACTTTGAAGGATGCCTTGGAGGAAGTCTGGGCCACTCATTTTGTGAATGACCTCGAGGTTGTCAGAACTCTGTGGAGAGACACACAATAGACTCTTTGATTCATGACGTTGGTTTAGTTTTTGAGATTACAATCTCATTTTGCATTATTCTTATCCAACTGCTGTCTTATTTTCTAATATGCTCAAATAACAGTTTAAAGCATGTCTTCTGCCACCACTTCTGAAATGTTTTATTCTGCTGACATTCGACTGGTACTGAAGTAACATTGCTAGGATCTTGCTAAATGCTCAATGAAACAATGAGTAGTATAGCTGTGTTTACTTTTACATTTTGTAAACAGTTCGGGAACCTCTTTGAAAACATAGTTAGCGTGAGGCTAATGGAGCAGGACAAAGGATGGTCATATAAAGGCAGACCAATGAGTTTATATGGCCAAACAGGGATTGATATTGAACAAATCGGTTACTTGGACTGAGTTCATGTATTTCCTGACTTGAATATAAGATGAAAGGCAAAATAAACTTCGACAATAAACAACAAAATATCAAATATTTAGGGTGTTGTATCTTGTCTGAACTTATCTTTCAGAACACATACAAAATCTTGTTGTCAGTCTTTCAACATTGTTGTTTCATGCCATGCAGTAGTCTGATGTACCGAGCCAACACAACAAATGATGTGTCACTGTCCTAATACTTTCCAAACGCACTACATGTCTCCCCTGCTGTGTGCCTCTCAACTTCTATAATATCTCTCAAAAAATACTAAGGGCAGTTGACAGCTCAGTCTCCTTAAATGATAAAATGTAAAAACATGTTAGTCGATGTCAGCCGTTGCTCAAAGTCTTGCATCCCTGTAGAGCACAGAGTCATTCAGTCCATTTATTTTGAAGCACAGAAACGCTTAGCTTAGTCACAAGCCTGCGCAAAGGCAGACGCGCCACAGACCGACAGCTATCGATCAGGGAAAGGCTTTCAGATGTTTGAGGGAGAGGTTCCCTGGAAAGCATTACTAACAAGATCTGCTTTCGCCCCTCTGCAGCCTTTGATTCAGTGGCATCGGGGAAGGAGAGGAAGACGTAAGAGATGTGCTATTGTAAATGTGGGGTTTAGTGTCACAATCAATGAAAACAGCAGCAGCAGCACTCCTTTCTGAGAGAGAGACAGATACACACACACACACACACACACACACACACACACACACACACACACACACACACACACACACACACACACACACACGCACACACACACACACACACACACACACACACACACACACACACACACACACACATTCCCCAAGCTAAATCGTTTTTTTTAAGTAGGAGCAACGGAGAGACGAGGGTATTGAGATCTAATCAAACATCCTAACACTGAGCCTGTGTATTGACCAGAATTTAAAGCCAGAATTAACCAGTGTTCTTACCTTGTTAGTTCAATGCCTTGAAAGAAAATAGATGTTTCAAATGAGGATGGGTGGAGAGAAAAGAAAAGCAGATGGACAAGAATTCACATTAGCTGAGAGAAAGTAAAGCCGTCTTCTGTCAATCACTCTAATTGTTATGTACCACATTAACATAGCCAAGTGTGGCAGGCTGAATATTACATGTACTTACAGTCGATTAAATAAACCTGTGTCTAACATATGAAAATACTTATTAAAAAAAAATCCAGCTTCATCGAACAAGATTAATCATCCTTGTTGTACTATGAATACATTAATGAAAGTCCTCCAGTGTAACAAGTTTTTCTCTCTTTTCCGAAGGTTAATAACAATTTAATGAAGTGAATTCTTCCTCATATAAAGTTATAATTACATATTTAATACAAAATTAAAAGTTAAAAAAAGAGAAAAGTAGAAAGAAAATGAACAACGGGAACTTTTTTCTTTAATTACTTTATGGAACAGTAGGACACAGTGTGATAATTGTCTTCCCTTTCACACATATTATGTTTGGAAAGTGCCTCGGTGATCTTTTGTACGATGGTGCTGTTGCAAAAAAGATAATACCGAGATTCCACCTTTTTCGTTAAATCTTTATTGGCCTTCTCTATGCTCTGTAATGAGGCGAAACACCCTCCATGGAAGGACCACACAAAATGTAACCTAATTGGATTTCAGTTTTGATAGCTTTATATGACAATGTTTTAAAAAAAAATGTTTGAGGGCGATTGTTATATCAAAACGGCTAAATTATTTAATGTAATATCAGTGAAAACTCATGAAGTCTGCACAGTTGTTGGGGGCAAAGGTCAGTGTTTCTGTTACACTGTATTCATTTGTTAATGTTGGTTTTTACATACAATTATGTAACAAACAACCTGACCATGATAAGTCCTGTGTACCTATTCTTGTTTGTTTTTCTTTTTATCCATTGCTCTCCTGTTCTCTTTGAAATACATTGTGTAAAAAAGTGTTTTTTCCTTTCCACATTCAGATGAAAATATTGGTTTCCTCTTCTCCTCCTTTTCTAAGGCAGAGCTAGGGCTGGCGTTTACTTGGAGGCTTCCTCCTTCACTCTACCAAGGAGGTAGGAAGCAAGACAAGGGAACTCTTCTTGGGTTTTGAAGAGCAGCAGGGTACACTTAGAGACAAAATAAAACTAACAGTACACTGTACATTTACCAGCACAACAACATTAATGCTAAAGTCAACAACTGTCGGCTGTCTCTCTCTCTCTTTCTGTCAACCTCTAAGAACAAACTATGCAAATATCTTTACACTACTCCTTTAACAAGAAAGAAGCTTATAATCGGTCCAACAGTCTAAACCATCTAAAAGAAAAAGACGTTGTGTGGCACACAGTCATTAAACCCATTGTTGATACCCAATAATTAATTAACTTTACCCTAATTACCTCCAAACAGCTCTTAACTAATCATTGTTAGCATTTGACTTCCGACAACATTAGCATGTCCTTAGCAAATCTCTTCATCTTAAATACATTTGTTAGCATCGTTCGTTTAACTTTATTATTGTATACAACAAATGGCGTTTTCCTTTGTTAACTTTTGTATTTCCTTCAATCCACTTGTAAACTCTGCCACGTTGCAAGCAGAGTTAGACTAATGAGTGGTTCGCTGGGGATGTGGATGTGTCAGGGAGGAGGACAGACATCTAATTAGTTGCTTTCTATCTCTTGGGAAGGGAGGGGTTTCTAAAATGCTGTCCCTGCTTCCTAATGAGCGCACTGGAGACCACCGAGACAAGCCCTCTCTAGCTAGACCAGCGGTACACTTTTCTGCCCATAGTGCACTTCACGAACCACAAAACTGTTTGTCCCTAAAGGTCTTCATTCATTGTTCCTCTTCTTTAACCTGTGCCATCTTCTCTCCTTCAGGTATTATATTCTCCCAGTCTGGCAGCCTGCCCTCCACTCTCCAACAATAAAAGGTCAAGAGTTGGAGGGCTCTTGTTTTACCCTGGAGACTCACACACCCACCGATACACACAGAATCCATGCCCAGGTATTGGAGACAGTCCCACAATAAAACGCCTCATTATTGCTCCAATGTGCCAAGTGAAGCATCAATACACAGCTCCTTAAGCTTTACATAAGTAGTTTTAATCTGAAGTAATAAGACCATTGAAGATAATAAAGAACTTTAATGTCTGAGCGCACTTGTAGAGTCGATTACCTTTTCAGTTTGAAGGAGAGCAGCAGGATCATCATCATCTGTTGACTTGCACAGGGGAAGGATTGGGAGGAGAGAAATAATTCACCCGACTCTGTACAATAGATGGCTTGGTGGGCTGTGTTATGCGGGGGTTTGATTAAAAAATGCCTTTCATTAAAAGGTTCCCTCCAGTTACTAATCAAGGCGATGTCGATATCTTGGAATTAGCTCGCCAAACACTCTTGACCTGCTGTTTTTCACTCACTCTCTTACTTTTCAAACTGTCTTTCTTCTCTCTAATTTTCTTCATCAATTTGCTTCACTCTTCTTCTCTGTAACGTTCCCTTCATATTTCAAAAGTCGCCTTGCTCTCTCTAATCTTCTATACCTCCCCGTTCTTCTTTTCCTCCCCCCATTTTTCTTTTCCATCCTCTTTATATGTCCATCTCTTTAGTATTGCCGCTGGCATTGGTCTGTTTTTTTGCTTGCAAATTAACCGGGAGAAGGAAGTCCCAGCGGTGCCAGGCTGCGTTCAGCTTATGTAACAACAGTTAGTCAGCTATACAGCCATTGTTAGAGACAGTGGGCAACTGGTCATGGAACTAAAATGTAACATGCGTTTATATGTCTTTCCTTAAAGTTACAGTAGCCTTCACTTGGGCTTTGCCAACTGGCAGTGGTTGGTTGGTGGTTTCAGCTTATGGGAAATATTAAAAGTAGGCTGTGCCACATGCGACCAAATCAATGTCATAAAGACTTTACAACCACAATTTGTTGAAGGCCTCTAACTGTTTCAACACGACAATGCATCTAAACACGAAGCGAGGTTCATTAAATTAAATGCTTTTCTGAGTTTTGTATGGGAGAACTTGACGGCTTGAACAGACCCCTGACCTAAACTTAACTCAATGCATTTGGGAGGAATCAGACAGTTATCCCATCGTTTAGCACGCAACTTCACTCATGTTTTTGTTTCTGAATAGGAGCAAATCACAGGAGAATGGCTGTGCTATGTAGAATACAAGCTAATTTAAGAGGACTGACGCCATTGAGGTTCAGGTTAGGCCTGCCGACTTTATTTTTCTTCGTATTCATCGGTATTTTGTCTATGTGACTGCCTGTTCATGTTTTTGTAACATATCTTTGTCATCAACATAAAGATATTCATATCCATTACAGGACTACAATTGTGTTGGCATCTCTGTATTATCTAGGTTTTGAGCCCTCTGCTAAGTTTTAAATAAAAACTATACACATGTTTGCCTTAGAATAATCTATTAAGCATATTATATAACTGTAAAGCTCAATTCAAGTTTAATAATAATAATAATAAATGGAATTTATATAGCGCTCTTCTAGACCCAAAGACGCTTTACATTATGAGTCAGGTCGACAAACAAAACAAGAACAAAAACACAAACAAAAACAAAAACAAAAACAGAAAAGCAGTCAGGAGGATGTTGGTTCAGAGGGGGGAGGGGCGGGTTTAAGGATAAGCAGAGTTGAAGAGGTGGGTTTTGAGACGGGACTGGAACAGGGTGAGGGAATCAGACTCACGGAGGTCTTGGGGGAGGGAGTTCCAGAGCTTCGGGGCTGCCACAGAGAAGGCTCTGTCCCCGAAGCTCCGGAGTTTGGCCTTGGGGATTGAGAGCAAACCGGCTGAGGTGGATCTGAGGGACCAGGGTGGTTGGTCGAGGATGAGGAGGTCAGTGAGGTAGGGGGGGCCAGATGGTGGAGGGCTTTATAGGTGAGGACCAGGAGTTTGTAGTGAATGCGGTGTGAGACGGGAAGCCAGTGGAGTTCTTTGAGGACCGGGGTGATGTGATGCCATGATTTGGTGTGGGTGAGGAGTTTCCTATTTACTTATGGCTGCTGCTGGTGATGGCTGTTTGACACTGAAGCTTTGATACGTGCTTCAAACCCTGGACTTCCTATTCCATAGAAGCAGTGCTTCAAAGTTTGCTTCAAATCACGTGATATACGGCGTCCGAAGCAGCAACTGCTTCATTTCCTGAATGAATGAACTCACTGGTTCGCCGTCCAATCAGGTGATTCAATGCACTGCCTTGTCTCGATTCTGACAGGTGACAGGTTGAAACAGTTTCGAATTTGAGCGCTTCAACACATTATAACTGCTCTAAACAATGTGCAATGTGTGGGTTGTTGTAGTTTGCGTTGTTGTTGGTATTGCATTTGTATTGGATCATTATAGAGCAAGCCAGGAAGGAAGATAGGTCGTTCTGGCTCGGGAAACACTTCAAAATGAGGAGAAGTTGTGAACAAAAAGACAATTATGTTTATTAAAAAAGAAGTTCAACAGTTTAAAGAATAGATAGCCCAGTGGATAGAGCCAGCGGCCCACATGCGGCAACGTCCTCCGTGCAACTGGTTCCAACCCTGGAATGGATGAACTTTTAATCTCTTTAATACTATAACTGAAAAAGAGCCCCTCTCCAGCAAAAAAAATGCCTTTAGAAAAATACAAAATAAAAACAATAATGTAGGCTACCTCAATAAAGATATTTGAGTGTTTCCCATCCCACATAATTACCCCCTGCCATAATTACACAAGCACACCCAACCAATGCCACATTTTCCAGCACTCTCTTCTCAATAACCCAATACACACAATTATCAATCTGTAATGGCAAATAGAACATGATATTCAGTCTTAGTGTCTTGTGTGCATCAATATTTATAAAGGCCTTGCACTTCACCAGGAGAGGTCACGGTAACTGAAGCTTCGAGAAATGAACCTATTTTCAAAACAATTGTCCAAGCGGTTCGATGCTTCATTCAAAGCTTCATTTGCCCATCACTAGCTGCTGCTGTTTTTAACATTATAGGGGACAGTCGGCGACGAGAAATCAGTCCGGAAAAGAGTGCGGGAAGGTAGCCTGGATAGTGAGGTAGGAGCTTAAATACCAGGCTAATTGGATGTGTGTGAGCAGGTGAGCATGATCAGGCTGATGAGAGGGGCGGAGGGTACAGAGAGACTGCAGACTGTGACAAGTTCTACTGATATAAACAGCATACTTTATTATCACATTGTTAAAGGAGAATTGTAGTGACCACATTCAGAGATCCCATTTAAAATGTTAACGATCATTTTATATGCTCTCTCAAGCACAAAGCCCTCCGTCAAAATGAACAAAATCCCCCAAAAAAGATTGCAGTGGCTTCTCCCTTTATGCTTTATCTTTATCAAACTGTCTGTCACTGCCTGACCTTTCTTGTGTATTCAATAGAGCATTTTAAAAGGTTTCCACCACAATCCATGCACTCTCTTTGTAAGATCATGCCCTTCACTAACCGCAGACCACAGGCAGCGTGCCTCCCATCAGAGCTTCACTCGTCCCTCTCCTCTTCTACCCAGTTTATACGAATGCTAATCTCGCTCTCTGTGACAGACACACAGGGGATGTAGTGGCATCAACAAAGAGACTCGGATCCTGTCGACTGATCTCTGCGTCCTGTTTTCGTGCGCTGTGTAAAAAGCTACAAAGGTTTTCTGCTTCACACTCTGTTGGCTAATTGCATCAAAGCATTTGGAGACTGTTGTCTCAGCCCCTGTGTTTGTACACGCATCAAAAGGGGAGCGCTCCAGTGTGAGGAACCTGTGCCAGATATCATATATCCAGAGTGGAGGGGCGCGAGAATGCAGAGCTCAGGAATGTGTGACGGTGGCATTTGTTTGTCTCCCTCTTGTAATACAAACACAACCTGACAGAAAGATTTAGAAATTCATTTTCACTCTCCTCTCTCTATGAAATGAATCAACATGACGCATTATTTGTTACAATTAACAATCATGAACTGAAAACACAAGAAAGAGAAAAATAACACCCGAACCAGAGAGCGCTGTAGAAGCAATCTGTTAATCACTAGTCAAAGCAATACCTGCCGCTTTGTCTATTTGACTAAAATGTACACATCATGCTGTTTTGCAAATATCTCAATGCAAGGGAGAAATTGAGTCATTTTCTCGTAGACTTTTATACAACTGGACTTCGTTCTGCAACCACCCCCTGCTGGGAATTTTGCACGTTTTAGACACGTTTCCATCACTTTTGGGCTCTTGTGTTTGCTGCTTGGCTCCCATCCATGTCTAAGCATACAAACAGTTTCTCTGCCCAAGTGTACGTATAATGTGTATTCAGATACAGTATACCGCACTCTATACTCTCTATGTGTACGGAGCTAAAATGCTGGCAGTGTCTGTTCGTTCAACCATGTGACATGATTTATGTGCGAGACGCAGAGTGTAAATGTCCTGCCTGTGACCAGCAGACCAAACAACAGACCAAACCTGAAGACCAACAAAACTCATTATACAGTATTCTCCAACCATGTTACACTTCACTGTGGTTTCTTCCATCCGTTCTCTCTGCTCTCTTGTCTATTTATCTCTCTCTCTCGTTTGTCTTTTTTCTTCTTCTCTCATTCTTTCACTCTGTTTTTACCTATTCTCTCCATGCTCTCTTTTTGTTCCCTCTACTACACTGTGTTAGATGTACCCTGAAAACGAATGTACATTTTTTTAACAGTCTTATTCACCAACACACTCATTGCGTACAAATTTGAGCTTCAACAATCATGGCAAGTGCATTTTATTTGTTGTAAAGATGTGTTTTTTTAAATTTGTATTTACCCATCCGCAACTCTCATCTCTAACCTTATCCCCTCGCTACATGATGGGCACCCTACTTTCTGAATTGTATACTCTGAAATCATCCAATTAAAATGTCATTGTGTATTCCTTCTGCCATTGAAATTGCACTGAACAACTTTAATTTATAAATACTTTTTATTATATTATGTTATGTCTTAATCATTGGGAGCATATGGGTTCAAGAACTTCTCAACATTCAGCCAACCTTGCAATAAGTGGACAACCTCCTATATCTTCTAAAGATGCCTAAAGTGGGCTCTTTCTTCACATAGTGGAAGAATAACATTTGACCAATAATATAGTCTATCTGCTGAAGAAGGTCAGAGAATATGTTCCAATTCAAACCCGAAGGAAATACTTTATGTTCCTTTTTTTTTGTCAAAGTGCAAATCATTGACCCAGAAACCTATAATCTCCAGATTTTACTCAAAACTACCCCTAATTAAAGAATACTAGGACAATTAAGATGAGAGGAGAGGAAAGGTGACAGGAGATGCAAGAAGTAGGAACAAAGATAGGAGTAGATAAGGGAGGAAGAGGAGAGAAAATAAATGACATGAAAGTAGATTAAGACCGAGAGGGATGTCAACGTCCATGTGTCCAGGTGTAGAAATGATGGGAGTGGCAGATTGTGTGTGAAAATTACTCGTCGGCATGCTGAATATGTATGAGGCAGACGGATGCAAAGGGAGGATTCAAAGTCTAGGTGCGAAAGTGAGAGATGGATGCAGGGAGGAAATTGGAAGGGACAGAGCGTCTCAGCGGATGGATAATGACAGCCCCAAGTCACAGATTAAAGCCTGGACAACTGCTCCAATAACGTTAAAACCGCCATGTGCCTTTTTCAATGAAAGCAACAGAGAAAGGGAGGGAACAGACTGGAAAGAGGTAGAGAGATGAGATAAATGACAATGTAGAATATAATGAACACACAAAAGGTGCTTTGTCTCGTGTGGTCAGAAGTCCTGACCAAACATGTTATTGCAGTGTTGCACTGCATTCTGCTTTTGGAGGACTAATGACTTATTTCAAAAAAAAACTTCTTTATACAACCAATGAAGAATAAAAAGAAGAAATCAGGTATCAGTGCAATTATAAAATACTTTGAAATAACACCCAGCCCTAGAGAGCAAATTAGATATACTGAATGCATTACTGTTCCAAGTTCACTGAAATGCATATGACAACTTAGGAACCTTACCAAATACATAGTTTTTTTTAATGTGCATTTTGATTTGTAACGTTTTAAAGATCCGCTGGTATGGGCCAACCCCTTTGAAGCGAACTCAAACACATGCATAGTGGCACATACTGTGTAGCAATTTCAGAATTAGAGCAGCAAGTTTCGTCTGGCAGATAACCAGTTTGAGAGAGAAGCATCTGGACAATACTGTCCCAGAGGCCCGAGTACTGGCAACTAACTGAGGAGTCCCCACTGTGTCTGAAAACAGAATACAGAGCACAGCAGAGCTCCCTGTCCAGAATAAAACATCAGTCAGACAACCATGGCCAACTCACATGCCAACAGAACGACACAGATAGACCAGGATAGAATTAGGGGATGAAAGAAAAACTTGTTAGACTTGGTGTGACAAATGCAACTTGTTTGTGTGGAAAAGCCTTTTTCAACTAACCTTTTTCCATAATTTCCTCTTTGTTTCTTAAACCTGATCAAGATTAATGTTGGCTGCAAACTAAAGAAACCAAACAGGGTTACCTTTTCCCATGTGCGTGCAGATCGGGACAACATGGTCATAAATTATGTTTCTTAACTAACACAAATGATGTGGCATTACCTACTTACACAATACTGTCATGCTCTTAAAATGAATTACCTTTGTCGAAAATGCTCGGCTGTATGCTTGCATGAATTAGCAGAGATGTGAAGAAGGGACAGTAAGAGCGGAAGACATCCAGTGGACTGAAACAAAGTCACATAAAGACAGATAGATAGAATGAGGACAGCTTGGTTTCGGACCAAGAGGAGAGCAGCAGCTGTTCCTGTTTCCTGCTCGCTCTGTGCCGAGATACCAACACAGCGTGGCAGCACACCCTGGGGACAAACCAGAAAAAGGCTCTTAAAACAAAACCCAATCACCCAGCTGTATCACTAATAGGCTTGCTCAGGTGTACTCTATTAAGTCTACCATCTGTACTCACATCTAAAAGCCTGCACATATGTGTTTGAATCAAGCTTTTATATACTAAAGAGATTTCTTTTTTCAATGTCGCTTTGTTGTAGCCAATTTATTACTGTTCATGTATTATCAAGGTCCTTTGTATCCAATCTTTCTGAAACAAGGCATGAGCTTTACATTTTTATGATCACATCTTGTAAAATATGATGTTAAAAGGATTATTTTCTCTGCTTCTACGTTGTGCTGAAGACAGTGGTCATAGCCTGACATAATGAAAACACGGACATTACAACTCTTAAGTAAGGCACAATGTATTCCTATACTGTACAAGAATAAAATATCAGCTGATTGTGTAAAACCAGCCCTGCTATCAACAACAATATCTGCATCTATGACTGATGTTAGCTAAATGATATGTAATGTAATGAATGTAGTTGCCTTCTGTTTCTATATCGTTTTTTTTTTTTTTTTTTAAATGACTATATGCTCATGTGCGGATGATCTAAATATAAGGTATAATTATAGCCAGCCATGTACACTAAAGAAAAAATTAAAGACATTTGAGTAACAATCTCCAAAAATGTCCGCCGTTACCTGTGTACACAAAATGATTTGGCTTTGCCACTGACCTTAGAACCAGCCAGGATTATCTCCTTTGAATATCCCTCTATTTTCCCTTTTCTCTCTGTACATTTATAAAATAATGGTTTTTTCATAAAGGCTTGGTATCTGGACACCTTTTTGTCCAAGTTGAAAAATGTTTAATGTTGGCTTTTTTCTTTTGGTGCACCTGCACATGTTTCTTTTAACATAAAAAACGTCTAAAATTCACCTCAAATTCTATCTGAACAAATTTTTGGACTAGAACAAATACTTGATTTCTCCACCCTGAGGGCATATTTGAGTAAACCTGCCATCACATCTAATATAATAATAATAGTATATTGTGGATTATTGTTATTGATTAATGCATCAGTGTTTATTAGGGTCAAAAACACTAAACTCACAAAATGAAAGTGTTTAGTTTATTTAAGAAAAGAGCACATGTTCAATGTGAAAAGTGACAGTAGATATAGATTAGTTACAATTTGGTGCTATATATATATATATATATATATATATATATATATATATATATTAAAAAAAATGTATTTTCTTTTTTTTAAAACACCTTGAATTTCAGGGGGGGCTCCGTTGGGGGGATCCGTTGGGGGGGGCTCCGTTAGCGGGGCGCAGCGCCCCTCCAAGACAATGGTAGGGGAAACACTGCTTTTCATACAGCACGTGCAGCTCAAAGTGCTTTACAAAATGGCACACATCACAAGTTAAAGAAATTAGCTCAAATGTTTTTCTCCACAAACTCATCAGAGACATATCTGGCTCTTTAGCTGCTCAATGATCCCCGTTGTTCACGAGCTAATCACTACCTGTGTCTCTCTACCATTTGCTGCTCAGCAGGTTGTATACAGTCAATGGCTCCATTTTTTTGTTTTTTTTGTTGAGGGGGGAGTTTCTATACAACTTTGCATGCTGGAGCCCAAAATGTTGCTATGAGAGTGGTGTCAGAAAAGTTGCGGACCCGAACACCAAAACATTGAGTTACTACCATCATAAAAATGGCTGTTGCTGACAGCCGAGTGGAAAAGAAATACACTTTCCAAACATGGAACACTGTCTTCGGAATATGACAGTATATCCTTATTATCAAGAGGACCCATGTCAGAACCGTCAAATTGCTTAAAGTGTCGAGCTATCTGTGGAAATGTATTAAGTAGATGTTGATCCGATGCTCAGCTTTTCAGATTTAGAACTTTCTCGCTTGGCCACCTACAGTAATAAACATAGGGGAGCCTGTTTTAACCAGCACATTATGAACCAATTTCAAAAAGGACATTGTTATGCTTAACATAATGTTAATTATAACAGTACTTGGTCACTATCTGTGCATTCATTTACACCCATTCAGTAGCCAAATACTGAATCGTTTTGGCTGTGGTTGGGGGCTCACAGGCTTTCTTACTTTTACCTTGGCAGGTCTCAAGATTGTTTTCAAACTTGTTTTTCTTATTTTAAAACTTCCTGAGCTGCTAACATTTGTAATGGACTTGGGAAATGTGGTGTCCATCAGCCACTTTGACATTCCCCGGTCCTAATATAACTAAAACTGTCTTGAGGAAAACAGATACGGGAGGCTTCTATGAAAGGGAAAGGTTTGGAGAAAAAAACATTTACCATAACTTTTGACTTTTAAATAGGTTTTTGTTAACAATGAGTTTAATACATGACTGGACATTGAGCTCTGTGCACATGGGGTAATAATATATTACATTTTATTTTTTTGACATTGGCTACTTGTGTTTCTACTGCTTAAGGTAGAAAAAACCCTTTTTATGCAATATTTTGTCCCAGAATAGATACAAATTAGAAAAATAACTCTCCTACTCTTTGATACATCTATTTCTTTTTTAGTGCTTGCTAACACAGTGATACTACAGTTTTATCTTTCATATCAAACACAGCAGGATGGGACTATATCCCCAAGAAAACCCCATTTTCATCACAACTGTATGCAATATAAATGAGCACAGAGAGTCACTTAAGAAGGCAGAGATTCAACCTTATAATAAGTCGTTTTCCTGGGATCATCATTAACGGGAGTTATCAGACCAGTTCAAATTTAAAATAAAAAAACGTGTCTCACCTCAAGATTATCTTAAATATTACAGTTAGACTCGTTATTACCACCAAAGGGCTTAGCAACAGTGACCTTTTTTACTTCTGGTCTATCAGAAAGTAATTGCTATGAAACTTGAAGCTGACCCTTTGAGAGAAAGAAAGAAAACCATTGAACCACTTTTCCAAATGATCTACTTACACATTTATGGGTACCTACCTAACTGAAGCCCCTTTGATGCATTGACCTCACAGCATATGTAATATTTACAGCTATTTATGTCTTTTTACGACATGATCTTATCGCACGGTGCCAGCATGTTGTGAGTATTGTTGTAGTGGATGATTAGTGGATTATTAATTAGACCATATTACTCCCCCAGGTAATGATGACAGGAGTGTGATGCCAGGGTTTTTGAAGACACTTCCTTGTCCATGCATTTCCAGAAACTAAACAACTCTTCTCTGAACATGGCTTTCTTAGCCTTTTGCTATTCAGTTACACAGATATCTCAAAGGACTTAGAGGGGGCTTCCTGTCAGTGATCTACAAGCATTGTATGAATATAATAAAAAAAGGTTGCCAATGTATAGTTAAATATGTGCAGACTGGTGGTTTCTATTCCTTGAGGGTTTTTTGGTTTTTCCTCTGATTCCATTAGAACAGCTTGTCCCCCTAGGGCCCTGAGTTGTTGACTGATTACAGATTCTGTCTGTCGACAAGCTTAGCATCAGTTTGAACTGTGTGCATGGTTGCATAAACACCCATTTCATTATATTCTGACAGGAACTCAGACACAATATTTGCCTGCGTCACAGAGACTTCTCAGCCTTCCTGGGTGGCAGCGTTGTCAGTTAGCATTAATAGAAAAGTCCTTTACAGTGTTTGTGTGATTCTTCTGCTACTCAACAAACACAACCACTGAATCAAGAAGTGTGTTTTGTCACTCATTTTCCTTTGTTTAGTTTACTGTCTGTTGGTTTGCCCTAATATTTACTGGGAATCATTGTCTGTGTCCTTATTGTGGCATTTTCTGTTTTGGGGCCTCTCTTGGATTGAATCCATTTGAATCGTACCCATAGCTTTATGAACACAACTTAAACAAATTCACCGCAGGCTTATCGTGTAACTTTACGCAAGCACTTGACTTAGCAGAGGAGTGAGTGTCAACAATACCCTGGTTTTTAGTCAAAATCTCACTAATCGGTATTTGCTCTATAACTGTTGATTTATAAATAATCTAGCACTGTAGAATACCCACTGAATCAATTTAGACTAATTCTAATAGGCTAAACAGCCTTAATATAGGTATGTATTCATACTAATGACCATAAATGTTCCATTGAATAATACGATTGTTTTTCCTCCTTAGCATGGAAAAAAACATATTTCATTCGTTTAAAGGTGGGGTAGGTACGTTTGAGAAACCGGCTCGATATACACTTTTTGTCATATTCCATGGAATGCTCTTAACATCCCGATAGCAATGAATATCTTAAGTGCTTTGATAAAAAGATCCATAAAAAAATGTCATCTGTGGAAGCCGTAGCGCTGTAAAAAGCACGACCAATCATCTGAGCCGGCCCGGCTAAAGTAACTGGATGGCCTACCTGCCTGTCAGCCTTCCATCTGTGCACACACTTATCTCCTGCCCTCATTGGTCATGTGCGTTCGTGTGTGTTGGAGGAGGGCCTCTGTGAGGAAGTGGCAGATTTTTTCCGGCTGTGTATTTTCAAATTCTAGCGCACTCGAGCTGGTTTCTCAAACTTACCTGTCCCACCTTAAAATGAGACATATCACTTAGTCTTATTTTTGGGGATTTCAGTGTATCTGGTGCTTGAGATTGCAAGACGTAAACATATCACAATAAATTGATATCTTGGATATTGGTTTCTGGAAGTCCCTAATGTTCACGGAAAACCCCCTGAACAGCTTTCTGGCTGGAAAAACTACTGAATTATGTTGAGTATTTGTGAAGGAGCATAAGTCATACACATAAACACATTTGACATAAAGGTTTAATTTATGCAGCTAAAAGATAACAAGGTAAACTTACTACAGGTCTTTCACTGCTCTCTTTGAACATCAGAAGCCCCACAGTTTTCACTCATTATTAATGCTCATATCCAGCAGAGAACCTAACCTGTTTCTTTTGGAAATCAATAGCCTCTGTGAACTCATTGCCTTCCTGTTGCATCACATCCTGTGCTAGGAAGGTTATGATGTTATGATGCTGAGCATTTTCCAGGTCATACTCATTCTGTTCTGCATGTAAATAAACATGGCAACCTCCACTGCGTTTCATTAGTCTTTTACAACCATCCATTGTCTTGCTAAATTGATTCACATTAGGTATGAAATACAGTGCGTTGAGCATTTGTTCACTGAAGATTGACCATATTGATGATGTGTAGACATAAATGTCAGATGGTGTTGCATGCTGCAGTGGGAGAAGAGTAAACACCAAAAGTGCAATCCAAAAGAAAACACCAACTAAAGTAGAATCGGAAAAAAAGGATTTAGAAGTTGCCCTTTTTCACACCAACAAACCTTTTGTGTGCTTAGAAATCTATTTTAATTAACTGCATGTTCCCAGATCTAGAGTTACAATGTCTTACAATGAAGCAAACGCATGTGGTTCATTGTAGAACAAAAATACTAAATTTAACTTAAGTTCTTAAGTTGTAATAGGGCTTAATTTATTGAGGGCGGAATTTTTTCAGAAAGTCTCAGAACTCTTTTTAAATATTTAAACCAACAGATAAAAGGGAAACGGGCTCTTACAATTCAAAATACTCCTTGAGTTCTAAGAACAGAGCGTGTCCTGCATTGCACTGTGGGGCGGATTACACTGGGTCAATTTCTGTCATTGTGTGTAAAGGGTAGTATGTGTTAATATACACGTTATTTGGTGTGTGTTTTTGTGACTGTGTGTGGTGTGTGGTGTGTGTGTGTGTGTGTGTGTGTGTGTGTGTGTGTGTGTGTGTGTGTGTGTGTGTGTGTGTGTGTGTGTGTGTGTGTGTGTGTGTGTGTGTGTGTGTGTGTGTGTGTGTGTGTGTGTGTGTGTGTGTGTGTGTGTGTGTGTGTGTGTGTGTGTATGCTCTTTAGATCATATCCCTTCAACTGCGGCTTAGCCCTGTGGTATTTGCTAGATCTCTGGGATCCTACAATGTCCCCTCCTTATTATGAAGTGGCCTAAATGATTCAAACCCTTCCTTCCTCTAATCAAATAATTGGTTAGTGGAGATAACCGGCCTCTCTGATTGAGACTAGAGTAGGAAAACACCAGAGGGGCGAGGACTGAAGAAATGTGCCCTTGTCCTGACTTTTCAAAGTCCTCTTTGTTCCAAATATTTTTCCTGATGAAGTCTGTTCTGGAGTTAAATGGAAAGACGGCAAATACGCTTGGCTATTTGGCTTTGTTTGATTTCAGTTCAAAGGGATACAAAGTATGTTGACTACCCAGCTGTGGGGTTAATGAAGACTGACTGAAAGTCACCTGCCGTTTTTTTTCTCAACATCTACAGGGAGTTCAATAATAACCACTGACATGTAAATACTTTGAGACTCAGATATTCAGCATGGCATTGTTCAGTCGGCCTCGAGAGGGATACGAGGAAGGAAGAAAAAGCGGACAGTTTTTCTGCAGCCGGCAGGCAGCCAAAGCCTCGTCAAAGCCTCGCTACCAAACCCTGAGGCAAGGTGAGTTTTAAACGGCCACTTATTTATCGACACCGTTCACAAACACGCACTCGCCTAAGTTTATGGCTCACACCCAAATATATTCACTGAAATCTTCTCTCTCACTTTCTTTTGTTCTTCATCTTCATATTCACACACACACACATTTGTAATTAGAGTTTTGCAACGTGACAAAAGCAAACGTTGGCCAAAGTCAGTTGAGAGGAAACATGTTGGACATTGACTAATGGGATGTCCTCGTTCCACCTTTATTCACATAAATACATTAGCAACTTCTTTGAATCATTCATTAAGTACAGCTCAATGAGTAAGGAGTAAGTTAACTTTTTCAGAGCTGCCGCTAAAATATAGTTATAAATTGGTCAGCCCCCAAATAATGTTAGGTTATCAAACTTCTTAAACAAGCTATTTGAAGCATAAGAGCCCATTAACATGGTCAAATATTTTGATACGAGTCTCAATACGCTTGAATTATTAAAGGAATTTGATTTGAAGTTGAATAGGAAAACAATTCTAGTTATTTAATATCTGAAACTGTAAACTTGTCCCTTCCTTATTCCTTAACTCATTCCACTTCGTCATTTTGGCCGAGAAAAAAAAACCGGGTGTCCCAGTGTCAAAAACTGTCACGCTGGTTGGCAATATGGCTGACGGTGGCACGGTGTGTAATGAGGGACTGTCGCTGGAGCACTGAGCAGAGACGGCGGTGACACACCAGCATGGGAAACTCATCTAAATCACATTACCAAACTCTGCCCTGAAGCTCGCATGGCTGGCAGATTAGCCTGCATGGGCTGTTGCTGTTGCCGCTGCTCCTTTCACTGAATGCTATGCTTTGTGTAGGCTGACGGGTGATAAACATTGTTATCAGGCCCACAATAGGAAATGGCTTAACTAGGAACATGACACCAAAGGCAGAAAGAAGAAAAATAGTGAATTACATGAGACTTTGTTCTACTGATTTGATCATATTACAACATTCCTAACTATGAGTGAATGACGTCATACGCAGCCTTTAAAGAATTGTGATTGGTTCTCTAATGATAACAGCAGTAAGAAACACAAGGCAAAGCATCTAGCCTTCCACCATTGTTGTTATCTCAGCTGTAATTTGATAGTGGTGGGCGGCCAGTTTCGTTAATCTTGTTTTGGCCCATTTATTTAATGCATGACCGTTACATTTTAGTTTATTTTCTTTGGCTTTATTAGTTTGTATTTGTTACCACCCACTTAGATTTGTCTTGTTTTACTATGTTGATCCAGCCAACTCTGATGTTATTTCCAACTCCATCATTTTTACTAGCTTGTAAATAAACACATCAGTCGATGTACCTCAGCAGTCCGTCTCCTTGGATGCTTGGGACTTGGGGGAGAGAGGGATCTTTTTCATGATGTGTCTTGGTCACCCTTTGGATGAGGCAGAGCAAAGTGCACTCTATGGATTTCAAGCTCATGTCAAACCATCCCTACTTCCATCATTGCAATTTCATTGTAATGTGATGAATAAAACGAAATCTAGAAATGTATACTTGACCAGTTTACTTTATTCTCTCTTTGTGTTTAGCTGCTGTTAATTAAACTCATTACTTCTTGGAACTAAGTCATGGTAATGGTTTACGAGAACTAAAAATAGTTTGACAAAACCATTTTAAGAAATAAATCTTAATGCAATCATGATTTTGGCAACGATACATTTTTACAGAAAGTCTAAATCAAAATCACTGTGTTTATATGTTTTTTCTTTACATTGCAGTGACATTTAAATATCCAAAGTAGGATCTGCACCCTAAAAAAAAGCACTTAATTATAATAAGGCAGCATTGAATCGCTAACCATCCAATTTAATTTGATATTTATAGTGACCCTCATTTTCACAATTGTCTATTAGCAACTTCAAAAATGTTTACTCATTTAATTATTGCAACCATTGTTTGAGTACAGCCCAATACTTTTAAGCTGCAGTTTAGTGGCATTGTCAAATTTCCTTGTCAGCGGGTTCTGACAGGTGCAGAGGGATTCAGAATGGCAATAGTGGGAGTCTGGAGTGGCATGTATATGATATTAGCGAGACATATTTAGCTTTTTTGACAAACTGAAGATACCCTGGACAGAGAGTGACAATCTGCCCCCGAAGGCAAACACGTCATTATTCAAAAGCAACCAGGAAAAAGGTACAGTGTTAAATGTTATTGTTTTGATTGAAAGAATAACCTAAGAAAATAAAGATGGATGGACGTACATCAAGTGTAGTTATTTATTATGATCTTCACGATACATTGGCTAACATTGGTTTTATGGAGATAACCGCTGAAAAGGAAATAAATGGGCTTAAAGACTGGATGAAAGAAACAGTCTCCGAGGCACACCCGGCCAAAGCAGATAACAAGATCCCGCACCGCAATAGCATTCATCTTAAGTTTATCTATCCGGGGAAGGTTTGCTGACCATGCTCGCCCTTTCCTGCTACCACCTGCTTCACATTCATTGGGTCAGTTACACACATTCACACATGTGGAAAATAACCACAGCAACCACATAATTTCTCCCTGTTTCTCTTACACTTGACAGCTCCACTGGAGCAGCTGGGGGTTAAGCACATTGCTCAACAGCTCCTTGACAGAAATCACTGCGGGAGGATGTAGGGTCATTTGGTTTCACCCGCCCAGCTTCTCCGAGCCTCTGTGGAGCTTCTGGCCATGTCTGTTAAATGCAAAACACCATAAAACGTGAAGTATTGTGTTAAGAGCTTGTGTAGAAAGATGTCTCTTGAGTGTTTTTATAAACCATAACGTTGCCTCCTGAGGGAATAATGGAAACACAATTACCTAGTTGCTACAGAATTGGCGGAGATGTTTCTTGAACTGCATGCAAACTCAAATCAAGTATTGGAAAATGAAGACAGTTATTTGATTTCAATCCAACCCAATCCAAATTGTGTTATGTTAAGAGTATTGCTCATCAGCACAATATTCAAATGAGAGAAATTCAGAATCATCTTTGGCAATGATGGTGACCTCTTTGTCAACCTCTTTACACTTAATTCGCATGAAGGTCATTGAAGCCATGCACGCTGCATTAAATGTGATTTCCATTTCATATTGAGCCCTACACTTGGGAGCGACCCCTGACATTTAAGCTGGGTTTATGAAGGCCTAGACATATATACCTAGTGACTGGTGTTAAGTGGAGAGAAGCCCACAGGATCTGGGCAGGTTTTGGCCCTTTGAAGCTGACAGGCCGGCTCCCTCCTGGCATGCCGCGACTCCACTTTCTGCTTTAGAGGTAATTTATTCAGATGAATAATTAAGGACCAGTCTGCAGCAGAAAGCATGAATAGCAATAAGTGTGAAGAAAAAGTTGGTTTCCTTTAACTGTTAAAGCAAACCTGTGTCTGAAATAAAATTATTTCAAATTAATTCTACTACTTTGATTGATCATGCAAAGTGCAATACAGCAAAAACAAATATTGGCTGCCAAATGGGATGGTTGCTTTCAATTGAAGCACTGTAAATATAATTACACTGATCAATACATTATTCATAATATCAGTTGTTGTATTCTATTTAAGCTTTTGGGATGACGGTTTACTGTCCCTCTATGTATCTCTCACTTATCCTGCGCCCTAAAACCTCTTACACACCAAACAGACACCAAAGAACACGTTCCGACGGAACGTCGCCCCATGTCGCCTCACGTCGCCCCACGTCTCCCGCGTCTTGGCCATGTTTCGCACTGGAAAACACCGCAAAGACTTCAGCCGACGGCCAAGTTGCACGTACAAACTGCACATGCGTGAGTGGCAATAACTGTCCTTACCAGCAGGCGGCGGTAGTGTGTATTCGTCATTCAAAAGAGGCAACAATCGGAAGACCGACTGCATGATACACCGAGAGAAGAAGAACAGACTGCGTGATACAAACAAACAACACATAGCGTGTGGGTTCCATTCACTCTACAACAAGAAGCTCATGGGGCTTTCCCGAACCTGTGTTGAGAGCTGGAGTTAAATGAAATCTCAGATTTGCCTTCTTAATCGTTTGTTTGGGTCCCTCACTTCCGATTCGCTTCTCATGCACTGATTCGCTAGCTGAACAGCCAATCAGAGTGATTTATTTGGCCGAGGGCCTCCCGATTCAACATGTCGAATCGGCGGTGGAAGGTGTCGGCACGGCCGAAAAGACACGACGGTGCAGTACACACCAATCTGAGTAGGGCGACACGACGCTCATCGACGGCCCGACATCTATCGACATCTATCGACGCCGAAAATCGGCTTGGTGTGTAAGGAGCTTAATTGGGCGAAGTGCTGCTACTGTAGTGACAGGAAGCAGAGCCGTGAAAACATAAAGAAGATATCTCCAGCAGAGACTTCAAGCCAGCAAGTCACAAGAAGAGGATGCGAAACCAGACCATGTCATCAAATATCCTTTTGTTTGATTTGATGAAATATTAATTCTAAAATAAACACCATACACAGCAAGGGGCTCACATTAAAGGAACGTCAGGTTTACACAATAAAGCCCTAAGGCTATCCTTGTTTTGAGCTGTTTTTATGACAATAACCCTGTTAATGTATTGGGTAAGTACATTACACCGTCCAGACAGTTGATACCCACACCGCAAACTGAATTTCCTTTTTTAACCGTTTCTAAATCATACTGACTTTTTAAAAAGGCAAAAATAAACTTTAAAGGTCCCCTATTATACTGTTTTTCATCAATATATTATAGGTCAGAGATAAATACAAAACATGTCTCTGAAGTGTTTGGCTCCAAATACCAAATCCCATAATCCCCTCTGTTTCAGCCCTGTTTCCAAGTGCTGATTCTCTGTCTGTTACTTTAGATGAAAATAAGGAGCCCCTCCCCACGCCCCTCTGAGAGATATTTGGTTAAAAAGAACACAATGTGCTCTAGTACCTCATTCACACTAACGCAACTCCGGTTCAAGATCCGTGCTAGAGCTTTTCAGGTTCAGAACCGGTTCTTCGGTTTAGCTCCTGCTCTTTTCACACTGCCCAGAGTCCGACTGGTGCTGCGTCATTGTGTCATCGTTTGCGTCATGACGTAACCGTTTGCGTGCCTGCTTCATAAAGCCAAAGCGCGCGGAAACCCCTCACAGCTGACACCGACAACAACCACAATGGCCGATTGTGCTCCAGCTTCCTCTGTACCTCTTCGGAAGACCAGATTCCCAGTAGGTAGCTGGTCTCTTCAGTGGACCACTGCTGCTTGTTAAGTTTCTCCATCGTTGTGTACAAACTGGATAAAACGCTGGCTTTTTGTTGTTGTTCAGGAGTCGATCCCGCCCCTGCCCCCGTCCCCGCCCCCGCCTCGACGTTAGCGTGACGTATGTGGTGCTTTTGCTCTGGCCGGACAATTTTTTGGTGCTTGAAATGAACCGGATTCCGGAGCTAAGAGGCTGCTCCGCTGCGGTGTGAAGAGGAAAACCCGGTGCTTTTCAAGCTCCAGCTCCGAACCGGCCCTGAAACA
The DNA here is from genome assembly GCF_949606895.1 of Notothenia rossii. Classification (NCBI taxonomy): domain Eukaryota; kingdom Metazoa; phylum Chordata; class Actinopteri; order Perciformes; family Nototheniidae; genus Notothenia; species Notothenia rossii. Next base: position 12,178,555 of record NC_136904.1, on the reverse strand, counting down.
CCGTTGGTGTGAATGAGGTATAGGAGGAGATTCAGGTGATAAGGTGGGGGGGTTACCTTGGTTTGTGATTGGCCAATGGTTACACAAGCCAAAAATACGCTATGACATCATAACGTGGCCAAAATCTGATCAGCTCATTTTCAGACAGGTTTTTATATAAATGGATCAGGACAAAAAATGAGTGAATCTATTTTTCTAAAACTTCCAGAATCTCTTTTCACAGAGGGGACACATGTTGATGTAGAAAAGACATGAACAAGTGGATTTTGCATAATAGGTGACCTTTAAGCATGTTTTCTTTTTATCAAAAGGGGATCAGTGACAGTTGACTCTTAAACGTGCTGTTAACATGGGCGCCAATTGTATGTTTCTGCGGGGAGATACATAAAATATGCATAATAAATATAATATATGCCACCAAAATTATTTTGTAGAAAGGATCACATGAACAAAAATCATAAACGCATACTCAATCATAAATCACAATCCTACACATTCTGACAGAAGTGATTGGCTCTCCATGTCCTGGCTTTTGACATATTTCATCCCGAGAGCTGCGCAGTGTGTAAGTATGTAAAGCAAGCGTTGTCTGAAAGTTCAAACACTCGCAGAACTTTAATAATTATAATTTAATTTTCTGCAATCTTCTTCTACTTAATTACCAGTAAATCCAACCTATTTGATCATTCAGATCATTTCAAATAACTGCTTATTACCATCTGGCAGAATGTCCGATCCGACAAACACAGACAGACACTCACACGTGCTTCCATGCCCCTGGCTCTGTCCTTTGTAATTGAGGCCTCTGTGATAAGCCAGGGTCAGCTAAATAATGGAGCACGGAGTCCATTAAAACATGAGCACAATTAGGTGGGAGGCAAACACTCCTGATGGCTTCTGACCCCACTTCATTATTCTGCGACTGGAATGATTGTACTCTCTCACTCCATCTGAAACCCACTGCCACTTGTTCTGTCTGTTCTGCACACACTTTCTACCAATTTCACATGCTAGATAACCCACTTACAGTTAGCTGCTGAGTCAATATAATGATTTCCAACAAACAAACACATGCTCCGACAGAGAGTCCAAACACAAACCGATTCCAATACCAGATACTTTAACTACTGACCGAGGATGAACTCAGGCATCTTCTCATTAGCTGCTTTCATAGAACAACTGGGACCTATACAATGATCATCAAAAGGCCATTTAACTCCACAAAATTGCCAAATTGAAAGAATTACAGCAATCCAGCTGAAGCAATTACAGCCCAATAGCTTTGTTCCCAAACAGCTTAATGCACAGACAAGAGTGCGTTCTCTCTTTCTCCTCTCTCTTCCTTCTTATCCTCAGCAGTTCTGTCATTGTTTGTCTCTTCCCTTATTTCTTCTTTCACACACACACACACACACACACACACACACACACACACACACACACACACACACACACACACACACACACACACACACACACACACACACACACACACACACACACACACACACACACACACACACACACACACACACACACACACACACACACACACACACACACACACACACACACACACACACACACACACACACACACACACACAAAGGCTGTGAAACCTGTAATTTAGCAGGGGATCTCCTGCATGCGTAACAAGGCAGCTGTCAGCCCTCTCCGATAGGCCTGATTGAGTTGTCAGCTCAAG
>NC_136904.1:12125687-12176650 GCF_949606895.1 Notothenia rossii | reverse complement strand
TTGTATCAGCCTCAATGCTTGACATACACTGTAAAACAGGTATGTCAATATTTAACTTTTTATAGGATAAAACTAGATAAAGTATAACAAAACACATTCTATTTAAAGTCCCATGTCATGGCCATTTCTACTGATCATAATTCCATTGTTGAGGTCTACTAGAATAGATTTATATTGTGCAAATTTTCCAAACACACATTGGTTTCTCATACAGCATCTCTCTATAGTATGTGTGATTCACTCTCTGTCTAAACGCCTTTTGGAGCTCCTGACCCCCTCCCTATGAGCCCACTGTGCTCTGATTGGTCAGCTCGCCCACTCTGTTCTGATGAGTCCACCACCATTACAGCGGAACATCAGTGATTATGTGTTACAATGGCGTTTGTTAGCAACCAGGAAATGACACCAGTAATCAGAGGCGCGGGAAGGTATTTTGAGTGGGGGTGCTGAGGTGCTGGACTCCAGTGAACACTATTACGGGCACTATAGAGCACGCACAAAAAAACTCCCCACACGCAAACACACAGTAAACCCGCGACTGTACAATGAAGGCTCGATAATCAGCTCACGGCATATTGGCAGGGGTAAAGTGCTATTTTTTACGAGTGGGGAGCGGACCTCACCTCCTCTAGGGGGGTCCGGGGGGATGCTCCCCCGGGAAGATTTTTTTTAAATATTGAAGTTAAAAGCATCAATCTGATGCACTTTGAGAGCAACATTAAGAGATCTATGGATACATCTCTCAACACCCAGATGAAACACAACTGTAAGCAGATGTTCTTTTTCTTTATGGATATTTTACAAATCACTCCCCTTTCAAACTGTATTCTTGTTTTACTGCCATATAGTATTTCATAATTGTTTTTCCTTTATTCTCTTATGTTTTTTATAACTATAATGATCATATGAAGGTGTGCCGTGGAAATAATCTTTTGAATAATTTTTGACCAAACCGTTTGAGACCCACTGAGATAACTTTGACTAAAGTTAACTATCTAAACACTCAGAGAGTCCTTTAGCTCACCTGAGCCTCTCAGTCTGAGAGGAGAGCTCTCCTCCAGCTTGTTGTGGAACAAACAGCTCCGTATGTCCGTTAGTGCAGCTAGCTAACCAGATGCTAACAACACGGTCCCTGCTGCTGGCACCGGTCCCTCTCTCTCCCCCTCTCTCACACACACTAAATGCACTATTTCCGCACACACACAGAGCCGCGAGCTTGAATGACACAAGCACACTTTTATTTCCATCCAACTCTCTGATTGGTCTGGTGTCTTGCCTCTGTTGCATTCACTGAACACGGGAAATTACAGTCCTGCCGTCCTTTCTAGTGTCTTGATGAGGTTCACGTAAAGCACGGTTAATGTATTATATTATTGAGGTAGAATTGTCCGGGGCTACAGAAAAAACATTCGGGGCAGGCCAAAATATCATTTTACCAACAACGTGGAATTTATTGGCTACATATTACACAGATTATGCACAGCGGGAGTAGCAATAACCGTCAAATAATAATTCAGACAGGGGAGCTCCGCACCCCCTGCCTGCCGCTAGGGGGTGCTGCAGCGCCCTCAGCACCCCCCTTCCCGCGCCCATGCCAGTAATGACAAACAGATGAGAATGCTGCGTGGGGTCTGGGTGCCGTGTTGGCGGGACGTTGCGCGGCTCGCTGCTACGAGGAGCGGACAGTGTGAGTTGGGAACATTTCCTGCTTGTTGCGTGGCCGTGGAAGGTGGGGTTGCAGAGGGGGCTGCAGCACCCCCTTCTGCGAGGCTCCACTAGCACCCCCGCCCCCCCCCCCCCCCCCCTTCCCCCAGCGCGTCGCAGTTTTGCCGCTGAGAGGGTGTGTGTGTATGTGTGTGTGTGCGTGTGTGCACGTTTTTAATGTGTGTGTGTGTGAGGAGCTCCACGAACCAATGGGTCCATTTGGGTATGGGCAGGTCACTGTACCCAGGAAGAAAACAATGGAAAAAGAGAAATCTCCAACGAGGCGTTCTGGGGCAGACCGTTTACATGCAGAAAAACCTTCATAACACACAAGGGGATGGGTAATAACCGGAAAAGCATGACATGGGACCTTTAAAGAAAATATATACATTTACATGTGTGCTCGTGGAAACTATGTAGAATAAGTGGATTATTAATGTGGTATGAACATTTTAGTTTCAGAATAAAAGACTGAGAATGAAGGTCGTGCAAAGGCAATTGTATGGTAATGAACAAAAGGTGGACCGGTGTTATAGTAGAGTTTCATGTAAAATTCACAGATCCATTGCATTATATCAGGAACCAGTGAGCAATGTAGATCATGTTTAAAATGCGAGAGCTGGGGTTCATGAGGGGAGTCAATTATTTAAGGTGGTGTGCAGAGGATGTGAGGAGTTCACCCTGCGGGCTGTGGAAGCTGCTTTGTAGTTGTGTGGTATAAAGTGTTTGTTGGATTGTGTGCTAACATCCATCAATCAAGCAAACATGCCCAAACACATTTTACGATATACTTTAATATTTGCAAGATGAAAAAAACATATCAAAAGTTCAATTACGCTGTGTGCGAATGCTCCCTACTTTCAGGAACAAAGAGGCTGAGGGTTTGGTCCATTACAGTCAAAGCTTTTTGGTGCCAATGGGCAAGAACCACATTTCTCATCTCTTAGCTTCAGCTCTCATACATGATGGTCGCAACTTCAACACAGCACACATTGATCCAAAAGGTGTTTATACAGTCACACATTTTGGCATTTTGAGACAAATTAGTTTCAGTGTCATTTAAACTGTCTCAATTATATATTGGATTTACAAAGGATGGTTAGATTTCTGTGATGAGATGTGCAATTGGCATGAATGTTTCAGTTTGGGTAATAAAGTTGTCTGTGTGAATGGCGTGTTGTATCCGGTTTATCCTGACAGATGACTACTTGGCTGCACAAACTGCAAATTTTTAACTCATCTGCCCATCTATTCTGTTTTTAATCTATTTTTATTTCCACCTATCTCCTGAATGCCTGTCTTATTGTCTTCTGCTTTATTTACTCTAGTGGCTTGTCTATGTATCTGTATGAATCTCTCTGTATTTGCTCAAGTAATAAAGTCCCAATTACGTATTAAATAAATGTAAATCATGCGAAAAGTTTATACAATAAGTTAAATGTTTTAATGTCTCCTCCTTTTTTCTTTTGTGAACCATTTTTTATTGTTTTTTGTTGCCCTCACAAATGGACTTATAGACACAGATACAAATTATATAGACAATACAAAAAGAAAAGACAGAAAAAAATAACTAAATATAGGGAATCCCTTTCCCATGCCACCCCGTCCCTCCCCCCTTATCTTGCCATTTCACAGAAAATCCTACCTGATGTTTGTTAGCAATCGTCTGAGTTCATCCATCTATTATATATATATTATAGCACAACAATTTTTCCACATAAAATACATTCATACCTTTTTTTCCCCACATAACATTTCATCTGTTTAAGCTGATGTCTCCTCCTTTTAATAGACAAACAAAGTATACTTGAACTACACATAGAAAAATAGCATGCCGGTATTTTAAATCATGTACTTTGCACCAACACCGAAACCATAGCATACTTGTAAAATAAAATATTTGGAACATAAAAAAAGTCCCTTTGCACTTATATTAAACATGGAAATTATCATTTCTTAACATTTATACAAGAAACCAATCATTTATTTCATTTTCTACTCTGGATCTTGATTTATATCTTCAAAGTATTACATGTCTATTTGGATGTGTAAATAAGGAACTAAATATGTTGCATATCAGGCTCTTCTTGCCCTGTTTGACAGGCAAAGAGAAATTAATCTGAACATCCAAGGGCATCCAGTAGCGCTTTGATCCAATGCCTGTTGTGTAGGGGATACATTATTCTAGTCAAATATCGTGCAGTGTTCCTGCAATCTATATCTTGCACAATTTTCCATATAATATACAGCATTGATTCAATACAGGATAGCAACACATTCAATAATAGAGTTAGGGCTCTATCAGGGCCAAAATAATAGCCCCAGCGGTGCAAACAATTAGACTGCAGATAACAAAGCCCTGTTTTATAGTTACTTTAATCCGTTTTGCCAGGCTTGGAATCATTTATGTAATATGTCTGACTTCCTGCTGTCAAATGGTAATAAAGTTAGGCTAATGGTTGCCTTCGTATAGGCTTCACACTGCCGTGGATGATAAGTATAATAGGTTTACATAAATAAACAAGCAGGGAGCAGTTAAAGCCCTTTCATATATGGAGTTGAACAAATGTTGTTGGGCGATGGGGTGGTCTGGTAGAAAATGCTGCTGTACCATATCCCAGATGTGCCTATAGTCACTGTGGCATTTGAAAGATGCTCTGTGATCATGGCCAGGGCCGGCCCTAGACTTTTGGGGGCCCTAAGCGAGCTTTGGCTTGGGGGCCCCCCTCACTTTAGCGCGTTCTCACTACACATAACACGCAACCAACTTTTGTCTTATGATGTTAGCATAAGTACACATATTGTATAATAAGCATGTAAACACCATGGACCTAACCTCCTCTAGGGGGGTCCTCACCTCCTCTAGGAGGGTCCGGGGGGCCTGCTCCTCCGGGAAGATTTTTTTTTAAACATTGAAGTTAAAAGCATCGATATGGTGCACTTTGAAAGCAAAATTAAGAGATCTATGGATACATCTCTCAACACCCATATGAAACAGAACCGTAAACAGATTTTTCTTTATGGATATTTTACAAATCACTCCCATTTTAAAATGTGTATTCTTGTTTTGTCATATAGTATTTCATAACTGTTTTTCATTTATTCTCTCTGGCTGTCCATCTCATAATGTTCACATAGAAACTAGCTGTCAATAGGAATATCATTCAGAAGAATTATAATTTCATGCAAAAATCTGTCACAAAAAGAGGTTGCACATTTAAATGGAGGTCTTGTTATGGCAACGTCAGTGCCCAAATAGCCACATTTACTGCTGCAAATACGTTCAAACATGCTGTCGACACGTAAAGCAGTGGCAACTAAGCCACCATTTCAGCTGACTTTTTCTCAGAAATACTGTCACATAACATCCATATATTTCAGTGCTAGGTTGATGCTTAGCTAAGCTAACTATGAAACACTTTAACTGACAGGACTCAGGATCAACTGTGTACTGTAAGGTAGCTTCTAGCTTCATGTTGAACAGTAAGTCAACATTTTCCAGAGAGCTCTCTTTGAAATCACCAGGTAACGCTAAAAAACATAACATTTAGATTGTATGACAAAGTGTTTAATTAATATATCTGGCTAGCTATAGCTACTTGCTAACGGTTTAGCTTACCCCCGCGATTCAAAGTAACGTCAACTTAACTGTAATTTATTCTTTGCTTACATGTTCGCATAACTTGGAAGTTTACTGACATTTACATACCTTGTTCACCTGGCTCAAGTGGTGGCTCTGGGGTTGTTGTGTGAGCCACCACTGAGAATTGTCGACTTTTTTAAGAACAAATGTTCTTATGTCCATCTTCAAAAACTCCAACTGAAAGTTTATTTTAAACATTGTCACAGCTCACAGGATAGGTACCTGTCAGCCAATAAGACGGATGATTATTTCCATTCAACTCTCTGGTTGGTCTGATGCCTTGCCTCTGTTGCATTCACTGAAGACGGGAAATTAAAGTCCTGCCGTCCTCTCATGATGAGGTTCAGGTAAAGCACGGTTAATGTATTATATGATTGACTCAATAATATAACATGACTTTGAGAGTAGGCAATCTTGGGATATTAACTAAATTAATTAAACATACTTATCATGGCGACGGTGTACTGAGATAAAAAAAATGTTTTTGCTAGGGGGCACTTAGTGGCTGTGGGGCCCTAAGCGCTTAATGGGTCGGGCCGGCTCTGATCATGGCTTAAAGGTTGGACGGAGTAAAGGTCAAACAAGCTAATGGAATGAAGGATGCTAGTGCAGAAATCTGAAACCATCTGGGACAACTCAGGTGCAAACTAAATGATCAGATATGATGTAAAACTTAACAAAACTCACTAAGAAACAATTCGAGACATGGTTTGTACAAGGAATGAGTGTGAATAAAGAGATCGGATTGCTGTATGTTCTTACAAACAATCTTTGGGGAAAAATGTACAATAATACCAACCGTTTTCCTTGTGAGAACATGTCTTTAACTTTGTTCATTTAAACAAGACTCCATAAACAAACTCCTCTAGCTTACAAGTAAATGTACATTTTCTGTTTCACACAGGCCACTGAGTCGTAGGTGAAAGTCCCTGGTTTGACACATACATGCACCCAAGCCGTCTCCCAAGTACTTTCACACAGACGCTAAATGATAACTCGTCCGTCCTGAAACGTGACAAAAGTTTGGTGTATAATGGGAAATATACCGTCACTTTTTAGGATAATCGTCTCAGTTTTTATCAGCCAACCAGAGAGTTTAGCCACAGCACTCTCTTTGCTTGTCTTCTATTTTCTATCCCTCCATGAATCTCCTAACCAAAGGCCCCGAACAATCACAAAAGCAATTTGAGGAAAAGCAGGTGCTAATACATAAAATGTGTGACTCTTAAATCAATGGGAAAATGTGTGCTTCCAGATAAATAAGGAAGGCTGGGCTCCATTTTGGCTCAATACTAGTCTAAATAAGTGGGCAATTTAGTGTTTGGAAAGTGGTTCTATCTGTAATCCAGCAAATAGATTGGGTTGATAAGAACAATGTAACAGTGTTTTCTTCTAGTTTGTGGTTAACTGTCCCAAACTCAGAAGACTACACAAGACATTAAGAGCAAGAATTTAGTTCAAAATATAGTGTTATAATGAGTTGAGAGGAAATTGATCCTGGGGGGCCCCAGCAATGCATAAAGTAATTTAGATTTGACCCACCTTTATGGGCTGCATTGTTTATGTAGCTGTGGGGCTGACCGTTGAGCGGCCCGACCAAGCAAGGAGGGTGAGGCAGAACGTCCAAAATACAACCCCGTGTGGGTATTTATTACTCACAGGCGCATGACACAGCCTCAATCTCGCTGTTCACGTGAGCACAGCCACCAGCCACAAGGATCTCACACCCCAAACAAAACAGGAAACACAGAGCCTAAATACCCACACTAATTAACCCAATAAGACGCAGGTGAGGGGGGAGGAGACAACACAGGGCACCAGGTGAACATAACCAGGAGCAAAAGACAAAACGGGAGGGGGAACCCTTTTCAAAATAAAACACATGTGCAATATACAAAGCCCGAAGCCGTCAGTCCGCAGTGACCAAGCCATCTTCGTCACAGTAGCACAGAGTACATGGATAAGCTGCTGTTATCACTACTTCTACATTAACAATAGATTAATGGAAAAAGACAGGTTACTTTTTTTTTTTTCTGAAAGCATATGTTAACTCAAACATATTTGGCAAAAACCATTGCATATGGTAATGGTAAATAATTGTAAGTCTTACAGAACACGGTTGATAATATGATAATCAATGTCTCATATTTCTGAAATACTTAGAGAACCAGTACAAGCTGAATGAAAGACATTAAATACACAATATACAGTCACTTATAATTACAAATCCAATTGAGCAAGTTTTACTTTTAAAGTCAGAATTCAGGAGTGCTGACACTACATGTGGGAGTATTTCTGGCTGCTCTCTCCTTCTTTTGAAGATGCTGTGATACAGACATATTATTCTAAAACGTGAACGTCAGAGGAATCACAGATGATGACCTGTGCAAAATGATGAAACATGTGGGGTCATGTGTTAGTGTGATCCTCCTGCAGCAGAGCTGTTGAGCCACTGTCGCTGCTCACACAGAGATCAGTGACTAACATGGTTTTTTGTCGGTGAGTTGTAACTGATATTGAATTTGTGCGTGCCTGTGTGTGCTGAGGTGTGTGTGCCAAAAGAGAGCGAGATGCTAGTGAATGATATTAATTTTTTAGCTACATCCAAGACTGCATTGATTTTTAAATATGTCCTTGCGGGCACAGTTCACTTTGATGTGGGGCTGGTTGTGCATACAATGCAAAGCAATATAATACATACGGCAGCCAGGACGGTGAGAAAAGAATTGAAACAGATACACACACACAGAGGCACGCAGACACATGCTTTGAATAAGAGACATACACGCAACTTAATTTGTACTCTCACGGTTGCCTTCAGAAAGCCTGTTTCCATGTCAATATCTGTTCTCAGTTCTTAGTGAGGCGTCGGTACAGCTAGTAAAACAAACATTGAGGTATGATCAGAAAATGCATGTTTTCTTAAACAACAGACACATGCCAGCTTTAAAGTCTTCCTATCAAGACCATGAGTTACAACCGCTTTGTTCTGCCCACATATCCAAAAACACATACACACTAAATAATGGGTGCTCATGTGCATATTTCAGCTCGCACACTTGCTGTGTTAATACTGTAGCCCTTGTAACCCACTATGGCTCATGCCATACATTTTTAAAAAGGTAACTTTGAGAAGTTTGCCAGTGAACCCACAGAGAGGTTGATGTCTTGCCAGGTGCCTTCATGTGATGTCCTTGCTCCCTTATTGGTTTCACAAATCACACAGATTCGCAATAGGTGGTAGGTGCAGATAAAATGGCAGGCAAAGGGAAAAGTAATCTAATAAGGATGAAACAAATGAATAAACGAGGGATTTTGCATAAACCACCTTGGACAGAAAATCAAATCAAATCAAGTTTTATTTATAAAACACATTTAAAAGCGATTTTTGGTCGAGCCAAAGTGCTGTACATGTAATAAAAACACATTACTACAATCACAATAAAAGACAATAAATTACAACAGATATATAAAAAACAAAGGGAAAAGTCAGGAGTCGTGCTCCGCTCTGACTAGAAGGCCAGGGAGAAGAAGTGTGTCTTAAGAGTAGATTAAAAAAACCCTAGGGTCTGGGCCGACCTCACATGGAGGGGCAGAGTGTTCCAGAGCCTAAGGCTCGGTGCCCTCGGGTTTTGAGCCTGGTCTTGGGCACTACCAGCAACAGCTGGTCAGCAGACCTTAAAGCTCTGGCTGGGGTGTAGCGCTGCAGTTTAGCTACCGGTATATAGGCAGGAACCAGCCCATACAGTGCTTTAAAAACAAATAAAAGGATTTTAAAATCAATTCGGAACCAAATTGGAAGCCAGTGTAGTGAGGCCAGAATTGGGAGGATGTGGTTACGTTTTTTGTGGCCAGTCAGGAGACGTGCAGCTGCGTTTTGGACTAGCTGCAGGCATTTAATTAATTAATCACTCACATTTACAGGTACAGATATCTAAGTTTCATAGCAGTTTTAATGAGTTCTATGATTTTTTATAATTGGGCCGAGACTCACATTATAAAGAAAGGAAATCCGAGGCTCAAAATTATTGCCTTGAGGTACCCCATAGTTTGTTTAACTTGTGAAGTTGTTCGGAACTTCAAGTAACACCTACTGTAAGCTGACAGTAGATAGGCAGAGATGAGCTGTTCAGCAGATAAGAAACACTTAACTTAAACCATTATAAAACAGGTAGGCTAACTGTGCTGTGGCTAGGCTATAATTGAAACAAAGGTAAGCCAGCGTTGCCATTGTACATTCTTGCATCTTATTTGTCTGGCCATGATTGTTGCACTATTTTATGTGTTAGATTTCTACTTTTACTTTTTTATTTTGTATCTAATTTAAATGAGCATTGTTGGACCTACCTGATATTTAGATTGACATTGCCAACAACTGCCTCTCTGTAATTGTTGTGCATTTAAAATAAAGAACTTGATATTTGAAATGCATTGTTAAATTATTGCTGCATATAGTCTATCTGCCTTCCCACTTTTCCATGATGTGTCCTTTTTCACTATATTAGGCAGCCCACTGGATTAATTAATTAGTCGTGTCTGTTCAGGTGTAATAATACCCAGGACACTGGCGGGTGTGAACAGATGCAATCTGTGCTTTACCATTTAAAGAACCTCCTGTCGTGTTCAATAACTTAGTTAAATAAAGTAATTGTCACTGTCAGCGTAAAGCACACACAATACCGCACACTCTCATTCTCACACAAACACACATGCAACCACCATCAGCACATGTTAATGTGTACTTGTGTGCGTTTCTCTCCTTAACAATTCAGCCCCCTCTTGAGCTGAGTGCAAATTGCCTGACGTGGTTAGATATCGGCTGGGACTTCACTTTGAATGTTAGTTGCATTTAAGACTCAACACCATCTTTATGCTGAAATGAAAAAAAAGAAAACAACTTGAGACACTATAAAACCTTAAATTAGTTATTACTTATTTAAAGTTTAAAATGTGGCTTTGTCTTTCACCTTAAGATGTTAGCAATCTAGGTAGAAATATTATATAAAAGGGGACAATAAATGCATTTGATCCCATTAGTCATTGTTTAATTAAACAGAACTCACAATGAAATAACAAAAAAAAGGATGTTCCAATCAGCTCTCCGGCATGCTCATCTTTGATTCAATTCAAGATTCAAAAGCGTATTGCCATAACATATACAAAACTACGGTGTAATTATGTAATGTATGAAAAACTTAGATTCCTCAACAGTGCACATTTTATGATGTAAAAAACAACAATACATATACAAATATTGCAAGCTCAGGTGTTGAATAGTCTATATATATATATATATATATATATATATATATATATATTGTACATATACAGTATTTCAATTATAAACACACATCCATTTGGATCATGCTGCTGTTTACATGAAATAGTCCTCCAGGTTTGTGTTAGAAGACCAGAAGTGCAAAAGAGAGAAAGAAGAGAATAAGCGAGAGAGGAAGTTAGCGAGGAGCAGGATGTGCAAAAATCAATGCTGAGCGGCTATATTTACCATAGTCCAATTAGACAGGAGGAGACTGGAGCACACTAATGACCTGACATTTACACACCCTGAACCCCTGATTTGTTGTGATTACACTGTGTGTGTGTGTGTGTGTGTGTGTGTGTGTGTGTGTGTGTGTGTGTGTGTGTGTGTGTGTGTGTGCGTGCGTGCGTGCGTGCGTGCGTGCGTGCGTGCGTGCGTGCGTGCGTGCGTGCGTGCGTGCGTGCGTGCGTGCGTGCGTGCGTGCGTGCGTGCGTGCGTAACAGAAGCAGGCATACAATCATTTAAGAGAAACGGTTTTGCATCTGGATATCACATACAGTATTTCCCCTTTGTTTCTATTTTCATCTAGGAAAGATTACATTTGAAATCTTAAACTGGAGTTAAAGACAGTTAAATCAAAATAAAGATAACAGTCTCACTAGGCATAACTTAAGTCAAAGTTATTAAAAATAATATATGCACTAGCACTTGTTGATCCAGAACCTCAGTAATTCAGGGTTGTTATCCAACATAATTAAATTAGATAACCTAGTTTGTAAATGTAGTCAGAATTGTTCTGTTAAAAAGGGCGTTAAATATTCAGCATTATAAGAGCCAAAATTAAGGCTTAACTTAACAAATTCTGTTTCCATAACATACTGTGAGGCTTTGTAAAGAAAGTACTAGTATTAACCAATTCAGAGCCATGAAATGAGAGTGCTTCTTAATTAAGAAAATAAAATCTAGAAAATACAACAGCGTAATCTACAAGAGGCGGGTTTTCAAGACAATCACCAAATTATAAATAAATAACTAAATAAATTGGAGTTTTATCAACAGCATATGATCTGATGGTCTTCCATAACTCAGAAAGCTTCGGCCGACCGCATCCCAATCCATATCCTCACACCTAAGTAATCTCTCTCCCCTTCTTTTACCTCACCGCCTTCTTTACAGCCTCTGCCCATTTCCCCAGCTCTGTCCTCATTTCTCTACCGAGCTCTAGTGAACCATTGTCCTTGCCCAGCTCATTGACGGTGCCACTAAATCACGTTGGATTCCTCCTCGCTCAGAGCATTAGCTTTCCTAGCTCTCCTAAAGCCAGCTTCAGCCCACCGGCGTCTGGGTCCTGCATGTTTCTGTTTATGACTGTCCTTTCGCCACCACACTCACACACTCACACACACATCCATGCACAAGCACATCGCAGATTATTCTCAGCATGCTGCGGAGGAGATAAATGGCTCCTATGTTGTCCGGCCACAGGTTGGCAGAGCCTGGAGGGAAAAAGATCAATTGAGAGCCCTGACGCTGAGGCAGGGTTTGGGGGGGATAACTGACAAAGGTAGAGGCGACCTAAAAAATTGAATCATGATTTCCGGTATACATGCTTCAGGATGTTTGGGAGGATGAGGAATAATGCGTGCACGTATAATACGGTGCTATTACAGATCACATTCAAGTGTGTAGTATTCTTTACTTGTGTAACTTTACAGTTTCTTTTTATTCGAAAATTAGGTAACAAAGCTTGATTTCTATGCCTAACAAAAGTCCGGTTAACAGCACAGCATTTTTTTATATTACTGTTAATTTTGTTTTCGTCCAACATTAGCGATATGTTAATGTAAAAGTTTATTATTGTTCATAAATATCTGATTAGGGAGCTGACAAGAGAAGTGAGACAGCAACGGTATGTCCTGGTTAAAGCCATCTGCTTCACAACAGGAGGAGGATGTATCTGTCTGGGAAATACCTACTGATGGGCAACACCTGGAGGGAGACGCGTGATTTAGTTTGAGAAGACTTGTCATCATCTCTTCAGTTATAAAAGGAAGCACTCCTGTGTAACATGGAGAAAATGAAATCACAGTTGGAGGGAAATCGTTAATGTAAGCCTTGTTTCTTTGTTCCACCAATGCTAGGAGTTTGGAAAGTAATTCATTTATATGAAGTGTTTAGTATTGCTGATTGATATAAGGGATCATTTGTCAGCTGATAATTGAGCAGCCCATCTGTTTCCAGAGAACAACTGACAATCGATCCTGACCCAGAGTCGATTTAAAACCGATTATAAGAGACATTGTAGCTTTTGTTTTGGGTGCCTCATTAAAATATTTGACCCATACAGCTTTTTAACCTGCCCACTTCTATCCATTACAAATACGTATTTTGTGACAGACTGTAGTTCCATTCTTATCTTCATACTTACATTTCTAGGACAGAATGACTTGAATTGCTAGTCATGTCTGAAAGATTTGAAAATTGCCCTCTCAAAACTTGAGGCTTTACTTGGACATTTTAAAAACACCACTGACCTCATGCTGACAAACCCTCGCTCTCATACTCTGTTACAAATCCAACTGAACCAAATCTCCTAGACCGGAGGAGTTGTCCGAATTACCTGAATGACTGCATGTTTTACATGTTTTCTGAAAGGCAAGTTTTCCCTGGACGATCCTTTGTTTATGCCTAAAGGATGAATATTTAAATGTACGTCCTCGAAAAAGCACATTTAAATATATACCCCACTACCTGTAAGATGACTGAGTTCATTATAAAGTAACATTAATCTGCAATGAATTAGTTTTCTAAATAAATTCTTCAACTTCTTATAATGACTACTTAATATTCAACAATCAGTAGTCAGTGTACTTTTCCAACATAAAGAACTATTACTGTAAATGGTGACTTAAAAAAACAAAGTATAGCTAATGTGTTCTTGTTTTCCAAATCTCAAGACACCAAATCAAAAGCAGATGTTATTTCCTTTTATAGTTGGCCTACCACACTTATGATAATGTTCAACAAGACAATCTTTATTATAATTAAGAGTGGAATTAAATTCCCTAGCCATGATTATCTATGAATAATACTTTTGTATAACAACAAAATAATGCAGGATCATTGACAACAATGTTTTTTCTTATCTTTAGGGTCTCCCATTAATGAAATGGATTGTTCTCATATTTTATTTTGGGGGAAAAAACATTTTTTTGGTTGTTCTTTAGAACTACCCCAATCCCTGAAAAAGAGCCAAATTAGACCAGGCCGAATGTGGGGAAGGTGACTAAAAAGCTCATAACTTGAGAATGGCAACTATTTTCCTCTTCAGATTTTCTGAGGTATGAACCAGGTGGCTGTCCTACCTCACCAAATAGTCAGACAATTATTTAACTAAAGAAATGAATTATAGTCCTGTAAACTTAGCTTTAGTTTAGACGGAAATTGTACTTTTGGTGATACTCAATCACTTTTCTCTCATTTATCAGAAAAACAGAAATCCCTAAAAAATATACCATTACTGAATTGTCTAGAGTGCTATTGAACACTATCCAGTAGTTGTATGGAAATATCTGGTACAGTTCTATTTCAAATGAGATTTCTTTAGACATACTGTAGGCCTACCTCTTCTCTGATACAGTCACATTCAGAATGGGGGATAAGTGGCACAATAGCTTATAAGTTAAGAATGCTTACTCTGATGGTCATCATATTTGGAGAGGGAAATACCAGGTGGCTGAACTACATCACCAAATAGTCAGAATAAGAGTAACCCAATACAATAAAGTGTATTAGTTCTAAATTCTAAGCCTCTAAAACATAGGTGTAAATAGTACAGGTTTTATTGAAACTGGAACCTTAATTACTAGAATATAATGTTAAATGTCAGGTTCCTCAGAAACGTAAGGGGACACATTTTGACATTCTGCACAGCAGGTGCAGAACCCCGTACAGGGAAGGCCAACAGAGAGGCACTGGCACTTTCCACTCTCTCCACACTTTGCATCTTTGCAATACAAGTGAGTAATGTCTGTCACTTCTGTAGGTGCTGGGGTTTTGTAAATAGCACTGGTTGAATGGCCCAATCTCTGACAATCCACCTCTTGCCAACAAGACTCCATAACAAGGGTTTGGGTTCGGGCTGTGACACCATATCGCTGTCTGAAACATTCCTCTTTGTACATGTTGTTGAAATGCATCCTCTGTTGGTGGCAGATTTTCCGAGGCTGCATCTGTTGCTGATGCAATCATGAACCTCAGTTCATCCAAGTTTGTGCACATCAGTCCAATTTCCTTTTTTCCATATAGCAGAAGCGCCAATTCTCTTGCGACTGGCAAAGACTCTTCCAAGCTGGCAGAGAGTCCAAAATGGGCCAGATCTTTGAGCTCGCTGAGATGGGTCTTGGGTTTGGTGAATGCTGTTTTCTTTCCTATTCTGTACAAACTACTTGTTGTGCCACAGCCAGTGAGTGCATGACATGCTGGTAGACATCATTGTAGTTGCCGCCCAGCTTCAGGACCATCTCCAACTAAACGGCCTCTTTGAGAAATTCCAGTCCGGTTTTCCGTTCCGCCCACAGCACTGAAACAGCTCTGGCCAGGGTCACAAACTACCTGCTGATGGCGGCTGACACTGGTTCCCCATCTCTCCTCATCCTCCTGGATCTGAATTCAGCATTCAACACTGTCGGCCATAACATCCTCCTTCAGCGCCTCTATTGCTATCCTATTGTGGCATAAGCCGTTTTCTACAGGCACATTTTACCGGCGTATTTTTCATTATGATTCTACTTGTGATAGTCGGACATGACAACCTGTGCAGCCCATGTAGTGATTCCATCCGATAGCTGCTATAAATACAAAACAAAACGTCTGCCTGCTCTCCACAATGATCAATAACAGTGAACGGATGGTCAAAGTAAGGTACAAATAAACAGAATCACACGAAGCCTGGTTAGTGTTGCCCGACTTTATAAAGTGTGTTTATAAGCACTACTGCTTGTAGGCAGGAATGACGAGACTCTTCAGTCGACCCATGTTCAGGGGAGGTGGGTATAGTTTCCTGCACACCTCGACGTAAGCGACGCCGCCTCTTAGCTCCGAAGCTCTTGCCTCTAGACCGACAATTTTTTGGAGCTGGAAGTGAACCGGATTCCGGAACAGGCAGCGCCGCTGCGGTGTGAACAGGAAAACACGGTACTTTTAAGGCTCCAGCTCCGATCCGGAGCTGACAACGCTTTGGTGTGAAAGGGGCATGAGACGTCCCGCCCCTTCCCCTGACATGTACAATGTGTTGGAGCGCTAGTGTGAGTGTTACATATTGATGTCACTATGTCGCAAAAGTAAACATAGGAGTCTAATTGTGTGGGAGAGAAACTTCCTCTGGAGGGAAGTTTGGGATTTTGGCCTTTGACCGTTGACCTATGTAACAGACTACAGGAAAGGGAAACCCCCCAAAAGGTATAATAGGGCCTCTTTAAGACTTTTTGTGTCATTGACATTTCAGAATTTATTTTCAACTTGTGTTTCCTGCTCATAGGCAAACATGATACGTTGTTACACATGCAATACAAAGACAGCAGTGAGTTACCATTAACAAATCTGCAATCTGAGAGAGCAGGATATGGCTGAAATGTTAGTCGTTATTAATATTCTGCAGGAGTGTTTCTGCGTCTCGAGGAGGCCACACTCTCTCTCTCTCCCTCTCACCAACTGTCTGTTCTCTTAATTGGAGCTGGGAGTCTAGGACCACTCCTCTGACCGCACACCCATGGGAGGCATGTAGGTACAGCAGCCAGTACAACTGTGTGTGTGTGTGTGTGTGTGTGTGTGTGTGTGTGTGTGTGTGTGTGTGTGTGTGTGTGTGTGTGTGTGTGTGTGTGTGTGTGTGTGTGTGTGTGTGTGTGTGTGTGTGTGTGTGTGGGTGTGTGTGTGTGTGTGTGTGTGTGTGTGTGTGTGTGTGTGTGTGTGTGTGTGTGTGTGTGTGTGTGTGTGTGTGTGTGTGTGTGTGTGTGTGTGTGTGTGTGTGTGTGTGTGTGTGTGTGTGTGTGTGTGTGTGTGTGTGTGTGTGTGTGTGTGTGTGTGTGTGTGTGTGTGTGTGTGTGTGTGTGTGATGTAGCTGTCGAGTGGTAAAAGAGCCATAAAGGAAGAAAACGAGAATAATAAAAGGCATACTCTCCCGGAAAGCTTTGCTGAGATTGCTTAGGACCTACTTTCAAAGATTACTATGTTGTAACTTTTAATACACAAACAATGATAAATGTTTCCCCAATGTCAGCCATTTCATTTACACATGCTAGACATTATATTACCATTTTTAAGCAATAAATATGAATCTCTGCGTGTTTGTTGTTTTAACATGTTAAAATAAAGAGGACATTCTTTTAATTGCAATAATCATCCAGACTGGATGATTTAAATCACGACATGATTACATTGACACGCTCAAATTATTATGTTCGACAACAACAACTTGTTACATGGATTGTTAAGTTAGAAGATGCTTCTCATTCAATTAAACACAGCTCGGCATCACACTGCTATAATAATATATTACAATGAGAACAAATGCTAAATAAAACAACCCATGGTATAACAAGAGAATATTTGATTATCCACTGTATAAAATGTAATTTAAAAAAAGTACACTTATAATGGCGTTCTCTACCAGCACATTTCAAAATCCTATTAATTTGCCAAGCTGCTAAAAAGATGACTTTGTAAATTTGGTTGTGAGCATGGAGAGTTCAAAAGGGTGAGGGATGTGAAGGTTGTTAATCTGCTGAAGTCACTTGTGATTATAGCCGCGTTCACACCGCAGTACTTTTCCCACTTTAGTTCCGATATAGTTCTGAAATGTTGCGTTCACACAAAAAAGAGAATCGGAATTATAATTAGTTCATCAGAACCTTTTTTACCCCCTTATCCGTCTCTGCTAGAGAGAAGGTACTTTCGTGGGAGAAAAAGGTTCCTGTGTCTGATTGGCTGGGCGGAATGCAAACCACGCCCCGTCAAACTCCCAAAAGGTTTTGTGAAGCCGCCATTTTATTATCCTCGCATTAGCATTATTAGCATTAGCATTAGCCCAGCGCAGAAACGCAGAGAGACTAACTTATGGCAAAACAAAAGAAAACATGTGAGCAGTGGAGATGAGGAGGTGTCGGCGTTCTGGCGATTTACTCGGAAGGCTTCAGTAGAAGCTGCTGGGAGTCCCAGCAGCTTCTACTGAAGCCAGTCCCCAACTCCAGGGACTTCTGGCCGGGGACTTGGGGTGGCAGTATACGTCGTGAAGTTGTTTGCGGCCTGCCAGTAAACCCAAAGCAGAAGAAGAAGAAGAAGTGACGTCAACTGCTTCATTTGCATAATCCTTCCCCAGGAACTTATTCCGGTGTGAACGCGATCTGTACTTAGTTCATGAGAACTAAAGAGTTCTCATGAACTGAGTGGGAAAAGTACTGCGGTGTGAATGCGCCTAATGACACATTCTGTGCTATTCCCATGGCTGTTCGTTCGTGTTTGGCAACACATTGTAGAGTTTCAGTTTTGGTGAATACGGTAAATTCTGTTTTTCACTTCCTATCGTGTTGCATGATGTGAGAAAAGTTGTGTGAAGGTGGTCTGGGCGACTGACGTAGTCTTCATGTGTTTTTTTGTTTGCCCTGATGGACAATTTAGTGGGGGGTTTTTAAGCTTTGCATTAGATTTGTTTTAATATTTTAGTTATTTAGTGTGTCCCTGGAATATAAATAATATAAATATTATTTGGCATTTGCTCTTCAATGAACAAGGGATGCAAATGAAACTGGTCACATTTTCAGAATAAGAGCGTTCTGAGTAGAGCGTACCTAAAAGAAGGCGGTAAATTTTACACAATTGGACTTGCATGTGTGTGTGTGATTGTTTTTCCAATCTTACATTATAGTCAAGAACAGATTGCTGTACATAGTGTGTCAGCTCTCAATAGGCGTTTTCACACCGGAGTACTTTTCCCAGGAAGAGTTCCGATTTGCATTCATACCAAAAATATCTGGAACTAGAACCTAGAACCTTTTCAACCCTTTTCAGTCCCTGCTAGAGAGCAGGGACTCTGCTAGAGAGCAAGGACTTTCCTGGGGAGGAAAAGGTTCCAATTTCTGATTGGCTGGGGGAATTGCAAACCACGCCCCGTAAAACTCCAAAATGTTTTGTGAAACCCCCATTTTATTTGCTCGCATTAGCAGTGATAGCATTAGCCCAGCGCACCAACGGAGAGAGACTAACTTATGGCAACACAAAATAAAACGTGGGAGCGGTGGAGTGATGAGGCTATGTCGGCACTTCTGGTGATTTACCCGGACTTTTGGTGGCGATTTACTGCCACCCGAGTATACGTCGTGAAGTTGTTTGCGGCCTGCCAGTAAACCCAAAGCAGAAGAAGAAGAAGTGACGTCAGCGGCTTCATTTGCGTAATCCTCCCTCAGGGACTTATCCCGGTGTGAAAGCGATCTACTAGGACAGCTCCGGGACTAAAGAGTTGGGCGGGACTAAGTACTGGAGATTAAGTACGGCAAAGTACTTGGTGTGAAAGCCGCTAATGTGACTCTCCATGGTGCACCGTGCTTTTCTCCCAATGCATGCTGGGATGAGTATGACCCTGAGCGGGATAAACAGGTTAAATATATGGTCGGATGGATGATATGCAGTGAATACAAATCCCTTACAAGTTGGAATCCAAGGTAAAGATGCATGCAGATTATCGATTCAGTTCGGACAGTTATTGAATAGTATCAACAGGCCCCTTCTTTTTAAAAGTATTTTCCCATTTTTATTTTTTCCATGTTAAATGTATTGATTATTTGGAGTGCATGTGTACAATTTTCCCTGATGACTTACTACTAATATTTCAATTGAACAAGCAAGCCCCATTAGAGAAATATTAATTTACTGATATACTGTATGCTGTTCAGAAAAAAAGATAATCAGGACATATCAACTAATCATTTCTACATTGATTAAATGCAAGTTATGGGTGCATTAGGCTGTGCTGAACACACGCTGGATTAAATAAAGGGTAAACGTATGGTTGATGGTCTGTCAAATTGGAACAAATGAATGATCTGAGTGTTCAATGGCAGGACGTATATTAACTCTGTTTATACTTCTTTGTACTGTGATCGCATTTGAATCATCCACAATGAGGATTTCCCCTGACTCTCTGTCTCTGTCAGTCAGCTTTTCCCTCGAGGAATGAGTTGTGTTTTGTCTCTGTCGCCCATCTAGCATCCCCTGTCTGTCATCTCTCTCGCTCTCTCTCTCTCTCTTTGTCTACTTATACGACACCACTTCAGCTCCAATTAAAATGGAGCTACATCTCAAGCATGAAGTAAACAAACTGTTTATGTAGTGTTTGTGTGTGTGTGTGTTTTAGTGTGCACAAAATGTTGAATATAGATTAAAATGTGGAGTAATTTAATTGTCAGTGTTGCTTATTCAAAGAAATGTCTTCAATGGACAGAAGTGTTGTAAGGCATTTGAGATCTAATCTTTAAGTTTGCTTTTACAAAGACCTAGAACCAAAAGACTGCAGAAGTGAAATCACTCTCAACGTTTGTTGTCCAAACCTTACACAGGAATACGCCTTTTGTTTTTTTAGATGCAAACTCTTTGCTGCAATGCAATGTGAGGTAAGGGTGCGGTTAGTGCTTTTCATTTTAGCAGAGCTGGCCTCTGGCAACTGAAAGTGTGACTGCCTGCAAATCTATTTCACACATCAGTTTTTCATAGCGTAAAACAAACACTTACATTTCACACATTCAAGAGTTTGACAGATTTATCAGTTTGATAATATACTCAGGTCCTAAAGCCTAATGTACAGTAGTAGCGCTGAGTTCTGCTTGATTTTAGGGTTGCTTAAGACTGACCGAGCACAAACTGAACAAACATGTAGGCATACGGTGGAGCATTCTGCATGTTCATTTGTTCCTAAGTTTACCCGGCTTGACTGCAAATTAATTTGATAGTGAGCTGAAAGCATGCAGGACCGCCAGGATGGAGGTAATGTGGGCTCTTTTTTGGGTCAAGTGAGGAGCCTAGCGACAAGGTTCGGAAAGAGTCGTAGGAAGGAAATGATGATCAGATTTGACCAGAGTAGAAGGAATTGTCAAGGTCAAAATGTGTAGATTTACTGTAAAGGGATGGATGACTATTTCCAGGGAAGTCCAGCAAAGCCAAGGACACATTTCAACTTCATTAAGTCAAGACAGGCTCCATGCATTTGGCTGCGCTCATCTGAGCATTGTTTTTGATTGGTTTTCTTGTTTTAATTTACACATAGATTTGTTGCATATAGCGTAAAGCATGTGTTAGAAACGTAATCAAATGTAACAGGCTCAGATGACATTACTTTTATGTAGTCATTAAAATAGTAACTTACAACAGGGTATTTAGTCAACTGTAACCTATTACATTTCAACGAACCTTACCAACACTGTTGATAAGGCATCTTTAGCATTGACAAAGTTGGTGGTACATCTAGTGATGCTGTATTCTCCATCCAGTTAGGACTAACAAACTGCTGACTTGGTGGTTTAGGTCCCAGGATTAAGCACTCGGAGGAACAGCTCAGAGGTTATACAGGGTATCACACAGTTACATTGGATCATACTAATAGCTGAGGCAGGGCTTTTTGTGATCAGCAGAAATCTCCTTGGTGCTGGTCACAGCTCCAGAGTGTCAGCCTGTCCAGCACCTCCGGACAGCTCCTCTGACATCCTCCATGTTGTCTTATATTTTTTTCTATAACAGGCAACATGAGTTTAGTTTGAGTCGTTTGATGAAAATGTATATGAGTTTAAGTAAAAATGTAGTCTTCGAGTTATAGTCCCTTTCTCTGTCTCTTGCGTTGTCATTTAGTTTGTATTTATAGACGAAGAAGAATTGAATATATATGGAACATATGTTGTCATAGATAAAGTTTAACTCTAATTTTTGTCATGAAAAACTGTTGTTTACAGTAACAGTAAGTTACACTGTCTTCAGGGTCCAGTCTATTTGGTTGCTTACATTATATCAAACTCTTCTCAGCCTCTCAGCCCAAGGCTGCTTCATTGTTTGGAAAGACCACCCACACCACAAATCCCCCCACACACTCTTTTTTCAGCACAGGAGAATGTGCCTCATCCCTAACTATCCATCCTTACTGCTCACAACACACATCAGGGTGGGTTCCTGAAGCTTGTTAATGGCAGTGAGGAAAAAATAAGGGCAGATCAAGTAATGAGATATAGAAAGTTTGCTTTTGGTGATTCATTTTGTTCTTTGAGGTAAAACAGAGGAGACAGTTTTTTGATAAAACACTCACACACACAAGGTTCACCATGACAAAGGGAAATATTGGACTTCCAGAGAAAACTGCTTTGTGTTATAGTAATATTCACCTGCTTATATTCCTGCATCAGCTTTCTCAACTGTACATAATCCCCTTTTTGACTACAAAACACATTTGAATACAAGCAAGATGGTTTTATCAAGTTCAAAATTGCTACAGAATGCTACATGCTTGATGTAGATGTCTGTATGATTTTGCAGTATAGGATCTTGTTGGGCTGTTTGCTGTATAGTCAAGCATAATGAAACACGATGCCCCTTGTATCCTCAGACATTTGGCAAGCAGGGTTGTTGGCACAGATTTAAACACACAACACACACACACACACACACACACACACACACACACACACACACACACACACACACACACACACACACACACACACACACACACACACACACACACACACACACACACACACACACACACACACACACACACA
The DNA here is from genome assembly GCF_949606895.1 of Notothenia rossii. Classification (NCBI taxonomy): domain Eukaryota; kingdom Metazoa; phylum Chordata; class Actinopteri; order Perciformes; family Nototheniidae; genus Notothenia; species Notothenia rossii. The sequence goes on along the minus strand of NC_136904.1, from coordinate 12,154,233 downwards.
CACACACACACACACACACACACACACACACACACACCATTTTCTCATTCTCTCATCTGAACGTAAACACGTCTTCATTTAGTGCAGGAGGCTGGATGCAGGGCAGGCTCTGCTGTAATCTGCCTCTTCTTGACAACATTCAATTCAGATGTATCTGAGAGGCAACACCAATCCCTTCTGTCATACATCAATTTCACAATCTGTATCAACCGGCCCTCTCTCTCTTTCTATCTGTCTCTCTTTTTCTCTCCCCCTCAGCATTGGCTCTTATTCTAGCAGCGTCTCGCTGTTTTTCTCCCTGTCTACATCACTTTTCTTCTCTTACTCCGTGTCTCTGTCAATCTTGAGGTTTTCTGTATTTTCAGAGGTCTGAAGTTCATGTACAAATATTTTGCTGCCTCTAGATATTTTAATTTGTATTTATTTTTTAAAAGCCAAGTAACTACATCAAGTGATGGACAGAGTGCTTAAGAGAGGTCCCAGGACAAAACTGTGAATCCTAGTCTGTCCTCTCGAGGGGAATGACAGCATCTGTCCTTTTAGCTAGGACCAAAAAACACTAAATAATCATGTTGAAGTTACCAAGTCTTAGCAGCGAAATAAGATAAGCTTTAACAGTGGGGTAAAGAGCTCAGGTTGGATGAATGGGTCAACAAAACACTTGAACACTGAAGAAAGCTGGTATTTCCAACCATGGAAAAACACATGTTTAAATCAGAGCCACAATCATCCCATACCATTTAAGCTGCAATGAGTTGCTTTATTTAAAAATATATATATTAAGTTGTCATATTTTTTTCTAAAACTGTCACCATATCCTGTCTCTGCTTTAAAAGGGAAACAAACAAGTCCCTGACGTAATGTCAATCACTGCCCCTGAACTCCGATTTAACTGTCAAACATGGCAGCGATCATCGCATTTAAATCTAAATGTTATCCCTGCATTGTTTATGTCTCAACTAAAAGGTTTTTAGAAACATATTTTAGTGAACCGGCAAGCGCTGATGATTTGGAAAGTTTTAATTGAGTTCACAAGCATGGATTGACACTTCACTGCGTACGCTTTATGTAATTTAAATACATTGTTATATTGATCAAATCTGATGTTTTTTTCAACTGCGATTGGATGGATTGAATGTTTATTTGACAGCACAGATAAATAAGTCATCCTGCAGATAGGGGCATATGATTAGAACACACCTTTTGTGAACAAACAACAGATTTTACACTAAATTATTAAGACTTTTTGGTTAACATACGTCTCCTTGCTCACTACTGGTCAAAAACAATAAGATAGATTCACATCATGGATTCCTTTGCTTGATCTAGTTCATCAGTAAGTCTTTGCAAATTAATTAACAAAGTGTACTTAAATGAAAGGAAGCCAAGGACTGCCTGGAAGAGGAGAAAAACACTTACTTTGGATAGTGTTTGGCAGGAATATAGACACAATGGGGCTAAACATGGAAAAACACTCTTCGGTCTTTATAGAAAAGCAAGGCAAAAGGGTCCTTTATATGTGTTTTCATGTTTAAATATAAATACTGCTGAGATAATTAGGAGGTAACAAATGTTTGAATGTGTGTGGAGTGAACCGGCCTTATTTCTTGTGGTAGATGTTGGTTTATTTATCGCAGAAGTGCTTTTGCTCCAGCTTTTAATGGAGTTCCTGTACCTGAGGAATAAAATCTATGACAGAGTACATGGGTGAGCAAATTATGAAGCGAGAGAGACGGAGACAAAAAGTGAATTTGCAAAAGAGAGCATTGCACGTTGAGGGGAGGATTGGAGGAGGTTATACATTCATTAGTGTTTTCCACTCGTTCCATTAGTATCAGGCTGCTGATGCTTTTACTTTTCCTTTTTTTGTTTTCCGGTTCCATAAACCAAAGCTTCCCGACAGTTTTTCTCTCCCCAGTTAACCACGTGTGAGAGCTTAATGAAGAGAAAAGGTGAGCAAGGTATCAGAATAACAAAAGGACGCAAAAGAAAAGAACAAGCAAGCAAGGCAGCACCTATGCTAATGGCGCTAATGGGTTTATTGACTGTGACTGATAATGTCCCTCCTTCACCCGCTCACAGTTCAGCTGGGCTGCCGAGCTGAAACACACGCTACAGCATGATGAGAATAAAGTGAGTGGCTTTTAGGAGTTGTAATGCTTTCCTCTGGGTACAATTAATCAGTCTTAAACATAGTGAAATGGTTTCTACAGCATTATTTACGCTGCATTGATTTCTAAAGCATTAGAAGTGTTTAGAAAAGTATTTTTCTGAAAGTGTTGTCTTTATCTGTATTTTACAAAATGTCAAAATGAAGCTCTTGCAGAGGAAGTCAATAAGAACTGAGATAGCAGCCTCAAGCATAAAATATAGGTTAAAATCCATATACAGTACCAGTGCTTTTTATGGCCGTTTTATATGGTTTGTGTTCGTTTTCTGCAACCTTACCTTAAACAGCTCCAGTTTTAGATTTTAAAAAAGCTCTTTCCGGGTTGTCAGGTAATGTTGATTAACATAATAGAGATATTGGAGGTCAAAATCTCCACTTCCACATATCAGACTGCAGTGAAACCTTTTCCTATTTCTCCACTTTGTTCAGGCCCTCTCTGTTTCCTTCAGTTCCTAATTATCTCATGTCCTGCCTCTCCTCTCTCAGGCCCTCACTACACAGTTAGTCTGCTCTGTGTGGCTCTGGCTCTGAGTGTTTGTAGTGGACTGCGCTGCCGAAAAGACGCGCCATCTCATCCAAAAAGAATTTAGTCCCCTCTATGGTTCATTTATTTTGTTTAATGGCAAGTGAAAGCCTGGCCGGTCCTCTTTCCTTGGTCATCTCGTCACGCTGTGGCATTTTTCCCCCAGAGGTATGTGACCTTTATCAGGGAGCAGAGCCCAGCGTTTTTTCGGCTAACTACTGACCCTCTCACAGGGAGCTCATTAGCCAGCCGCACTCTCAACGGACACTTTATTTGGCACTTGGGCAATTAGGATCTTCACAAATACCACCAATACCTGAGGACAGCCTTGGCTTGTGTGTGACAGAAGGCAGGAAGTCCCTAGGGACTGTGAGATGAGCGTTTTTTTAGACTCCACAGTATCAAAAATATACTCAAATGTCATATTTTTTCTTAAACCCATATTTATTTTAGATTAGAATGACTTTATAGCCATGGTTACAGCGCGTGCACACATGCAATAACCAACATATCCATATTCAATGTTTTTGCAAGAATATCTTACAAAAAGTAATACGGCATTTCCAGTAACATATATGTGTCCGTTGTATTTTGAAAATAAACTCATTTTCTAACAACTTGGTTATGGAAAAGATGACGGAAATGCTGTTACCTATCATGAAAAAAAGGTCAGGTGACTTTTAATTTTCTATCTCATGACTTCAATACCACACTGTGTTCACTGTGTTATTGCTACTGGATATGTTATCTACACTAAGAGCTACTACAATGTACATCAATGGTATTTTCCATTGAACTAAAATGCCATATAATGTGTAATGTTATGTTTCCTAAATGGTTCACAAGAAACTTCCCATAAATCTTGTGAAATTACATGTGAAAAGATTAGATCCAGGTCTTGATATAAATGGTACATATTAGTAACTAGCAAACATCTCATGTAGCAGCTAGAAGCCAAACATTACAGTGGATGTGAGCAGAGGTTTGGAGGAGCGACCACAGCACAACGTCCTGGCAGCCGTTGGGATAACTGAGCAGCCTTTGGGACTTGATATTTACTTTGAACCAATTCATTGGGGTATATCATCCCCCCGTTGTCTGACTCCCATCTTATATGTCACTCACACTGTAGACTGTCCTTAATCAAAATATATAAAATAAATCAACAAAATAGGCTCATATTCTGACAGGGTGTTTGTTTGATCATAAACTGTGCTGTCTAATTTGTTAAACATGCTTTGTTAGTCCAGGACTCTTAATGAGAGCAAAAAGAAAAATAATGCAAATGTATTCAGAGATTCCCAGTCTATTTGAAACTGAGCAACACCTCTCGTGTCCTGCCTGTGGACCAGTCACACCCACACTCTGTTTGTGCAGATCGAAGAGGCGGTGGCTGAAATAGAGATAGAGGTTGGCTCCTTAAAGCAACATTACGCTCCAAGGTGAATCGAAGACTTGATCCAGGACTGTGAAATCCTTCATTAGCCAACCAGCCCAGCCTGTAAATGCTTACGGACCCTCCTGGTGGCTTTAACAGCAGAGTTTGATGGAGCTGATAAGCCAAACGACCCTTGCAGGTGTGGAAATATAAAAGTGTTGCAGTCACTCTCTCCATCCCTGTTAATATAAAGATAACATGATAGAGGAAAGGGGGACATGGACCTGTTAAGGACACTTTGTTGGGTTTTACTCAATGGTGATTCTTTATTTTTATTTATGTCTTTAGGGTCTCATGTAATTAACAAATCCAGTCTAAAGTGAAAACGAAAATCATCCTCCTTTTAACCAGCATTGCGAAGCACGTTTTTTAAATGTGTTATATATACACACAGACACAGTTCAATATTGCTAGTGGTTTTAGAAACGTATAATATCAACGATAAATAATGGTGTTACAAAGATAAATAAATAGAAAGAGAGAGTCTGTGTCCAAAATAAATATAAATTGAATTTCTCACTAAGTTAGTGATCAAAATGGGATGTACCTTATCAGAAAACTCTTCTAAAATAATTGTTCCTGCATTTGATGACAATAATTTCTCCTGATCTACGTTTATTAGTAATCACGTAAGGCCAATCAAGACGGGCATCTTTTAATCTGGAGCGCTCAGCTTCTGTCTACTTACAGGGACTTAAGTCTTCTTAAGAAAAAAAAAAAGGGAAAACTGCCAATTCCTAAAATCTCTGACCAAAAGGGACAGCTGCAGCTAGTTATCTGTTGAGGGTCTCTCCTGCCCCCTGCTGGGGGAAAGGTACTTTTAACTTTCATTTTGTGGCATCCTAGGAGTGAGAGCACCCAAGCCTGACAAACAGAAACACAACATCAGAAACACATTAGAAATCAAGGTTTTAATTAAACCCATGCTAAATGCTGTGTAGCTTCACTAACCAAATCCATTATTTTAGGAAGGGGGACTAAGGGGGGAAGAGAAGGAGAAAACAAGGGACTGCGAGGCAGATTCTCAATATTCATGAGAAATAAGGAAGAGAAAACTAAGAGATAGAGAGATAAATGACTGAAAAGCATGCTCTTTAAACTCCCCTCCGTGCAGTTATTTGATCCGTCTAAAGCATTTTCTGAGAATGAGTTAGATAGGGAACATAAACAGCCTCTCTCACACTCTTCCTCTCTGCCTCTTGCTTTGTCTTCATAGCCATGGGCAATGACTGAATAATTCTGTTTGAGATTTGTACAAGTGAGGGAGAGAAAGACATCTTGACGCTTCGTTGACGCGCTGAATGTGAAAACAGTGATCGCTGAGAGCTGGAAAGTATCTTGTCTGCCAGGGGTTGTGCCACAGAAGCACAGCTGAGAGTGAGACATTATTTTAGTGGAATTTGAATGACACAGAAGTGAGTGAACTGTGACGTGTGTTTTAGGAGATTTTTTTTTGTGAAAGAATTGAGTTGGACATGTCGTTTTGGAAACATTACTAGGAGTGTGTCGGAATATTCAACAGATGTGAAAATCCTTGCCATTTAGCCCGATTACAACTATTTGAAGATTGTATATCAGCTTAAAAAAATATAGGCTGTATTCTAAGAGTATCTGATACACTCCAGCATCTGAGAAGTAGTGGCTGAGGAGAATTTCTTCACCTATCAAAAAAAGCTTTGACTGATACACGGACATCAAAGGAGCAACACAAAAAAACAGCGAGACATGAAGTGAACCCAGGTTTTTAGGAGTCAGGATGCAGACTTATAGAAGCAGGTCATAAAAAAAGAGATGAAAAGAGAAAAATAGATTTATAACGTTACTCTAAACCTGATCTTCTTTTTAAGTCTACTTAATATCTACCAATCTAATATCACTGCAGAGCTGCTGCACCGGTATGAGATGGTCATATTAAATGTACAATGATAAGCTCCTTTAAGTGCGCTGTGAAGAGCCCTGAGCCTGAGAGACTCGCTGCAGTGACTGATGAATGTGGCCTCCTGTAATTGACTTTACTGACTCATATGTGTGGGCGCTCCTGTTAGAATATACTTCGGGAATATCTTCCTTATGGTTGTCTCGCTCACAAAAGATTTCATTGCACCACAAATGGCAATTGTGAGTCGTGGACCACTTCATTTGACTTGGGTTTGAAAGTGTCTGCAGTTTTATTTAGATTCTGACACTTTCTCAACCCTTCAGAGAGCAGGCTCTGCTAGATAACAGTGTTAGTTTACATGGAGGTGCAAAATAGAGACAGTAATGAGTGGCGGAGGACGATTCAACCACAATTCTATGAGAGAATTAAAATGAAAAAAACAAAACAAAGGGAAGGGAATGATTACTTATTGATGTGAAGACTACAATCAGGAAGGACTAGATCATGTTTCAGTTTGACAAGCCGATGTTGGCATTCATATTAGAGAGGTGTTCAGCAACAAGACCCTGATGCTCTGTTGCAGATTGCATTGGGGCCTCCTGGCAATGGTCGAGGACAAAACAAGTATTTCCTGAGGGGATCATTGAAGAAGTGCGACAATTGTATTCTTGTATAGTAAAAAGGAAGTTGAAGTAACATTAGCAGTATTGTGTGTGAAGATAGGTGGAGGGATGGGGTGGATTAACAGGGCACATCCTCATTATTCCTCCTCTCGCCTCTGATCCCGTGTTATCTGAAAACTCATTGCTCATCCGTCACCCTGGGGAATGGAGGGTATATCTTTCCCATTTGCTTAATTCCCCAAACGTGCCTCCCAGTGCACCTCAAGGCAATTCCATGTTTTGTTGTTTCTTTAATACATGGTCCTGTGGTACTTTTAAGCTCAGGGGATAGATTGTGGCATGAATATTTCCAGGGTAGGGGGCTTTATTCCCGCTAGGGCAAACCTTACTTAAAATGGTCTGATGTTGGAGAGGCCCTTTGAGTCCACTAAACAGCATGTGTGTGAGTTAGATTTCTATTGTGGACAGTACAGTTCAGCTTTGGGTATTTCTGCATCTGAAACATCTGAAAACCATTGTATTTAAATTAATTTGCATAAAAGCAAGATTATTACTTGATTTAATCATACATATATTTATTTCTAGGCAAGGCGAGGAAAGGCAAGGCAAGTTTATTTATATAGCACTTTTCAAAGGGATTTACAAAAAATGAAAGACATTAAGAAAATGGCATTTAAAATCAGTCATTAAAAAGAAAAGCTAATAAAAGAAACATTAAAAGAAAAAATACATGGATAAAAGTTACAGTGCAGTTTAAGATGTGAATAGTTCAATTAAAAGCAGCAACAAAAAGAAAAGTCTTCAGCCTGGATTTAAAAGTAGTCAGAGTTGCAGCGGACCTGCAGGTTTCTGGGAGTGTGTTCCAGATATTTGGAGCATAATAACTGAACGGTGCTTCTCCATGTTTAGTTCTGACTCTGGGGACAGAAAGCTGACCCGTCCCTGAAGACCTGAGAGATCTGGATGGTTCATCTAGACTTTTTGGTGACTTTGAGAAGCAATGTGACTATTCTGAAAAAGCAAATAAACTACAAGAGTAAACAGTATTTGATACATAAACTCATGAGGTCAGTATTCAAATCGTTGTTATTTGTATTTATATATTTTAGAAGTGACACATTATTTAACATATATGTAAATGAGCCAGATTTAGCCAGGCTTAGCGCTTTTCACCTGCATTCCCTGGCAGGTTGATAACATAACAAGCAAACATACATTAAGCACAGAAAAAAAAGTATGTTTACTTTAACTGTCAGTTGGCAATTTCCCCCAGATGTCTCAAAGCAGATAAGACTGTTACCTAATCATCAACAAAACCAAATCTACAGCAGAGATACTGAGATCTGCCTGTGACTTTATCATAATCACCACTGTTGCATATCAAAACAGGAGCATTAAATGTTGCAATTATGGAGAACATCTGTCGGCAAAAAACATTTGTCGTGCAAAAGTGAAGGCTTTTAATGCTGCCAGAACAGAAAATTCTGTCAAAGACCTACTGACTAATTTGTTTATCTAACTTACAGCGTGTTTCCTTACTGCTGATATCACCGTCACATGAGCTATAACTGCATGTTTTAATTGGACATTTAAAACACAGCGGTTTGAGAAACTATAACTGGACACTAAAGGCCTGTCAAGCTTTGAATTCCTCCACATGCCAAAGTTGTATACCCGACGCTGAATCCTCTTTATATGCAGACTTCGGAGGGTCGTCTCTTTGATTGCAGCCACATGTTATTCGAGCCACAAATTTGCCAAACACATTAGTTAGTCAACATGCTGGAAGCCCTTTCTCTGTGATGTTAAAAGTAGAACCAAGCGGTAGCCTCTGTTTAGAAAGTGAAACCAATAAAGAAATGCTGGAAAGGTTGGAAGGAGATCTATGAGAAAAGGACCCTACTGATGTATCACCTTGAAAAACATTCCTGAAAAGTGTATGGCCTTAATTGCTGGTTCAAAGTCTTTTTCAAACAGCATGATGTTCATTTAGTAAATGATGGTAACATTTGGGGTAAAATAGGAGATTTAGGGCGGGGCAAACCCATGATTGTCAATTTGCCAGAACGCCATTGTGCCATCTGGGAGCTCCTACAACTTTAATCCTTTGACAGTGTGTTTAAAAATCATCAAAGTTAAGATAACATGTTGGCCAGCTAAGCACGTCATGTCCAGAGTCGTGTGTACTCACCTGTCACTGTTGGTTGGAAGATAAAAGATGGACAAGGAACAAGATGGCGACGGTCAAACACTAAACTTGAAGCTTCAAAACCGCAGACCACACACTCATGGGTTAGGTCCTGGTTGCTAAGTGCACTTCTCATGCATCTAGGAGTAAAACATATGGTTGAGAAGTCGATACGATAAAGTTAATCAGTGTTGTCAAATGATGTGTCCAGCCATCTAGTGCATATTCAAGACACTTTACTGGGTTCTTCTTTAAAATGAGTCAGCTGTACACATTATAAAGTCAGCTGGGAACAACAGCCACAGGAAACTTGAGAGCCTTAGTGAATGTTCAATTGCAAACAAGTAAATAACGTGAGCGTGTGTGTTTGCTTATACTGAACTTACAATATGTTGTACATAAATATTCCAATTCAAAATATAATGTTTCACAAATCAATATTTCATGTATTTAATGTCCACTTCCTGATCCTGTCGGCCTGAGAGGAAGTAGAGAGAGGCGCTCTAAGACATGATGACACCAGCAATATTTTCACATCCTTGAGCATTAGGTTGGCGAGGGTTCACTCTAACCCGACAGTTTCACCACCCACTGTAGAAGTAGTATTAATTGTTGCTGTAGCAAAAGGCCATCAGTATAGAAATAAATGTGTGCATACATACTTGAAAAAATGGCCTGTGGACACCAAAATGAGGCTGGAAAATTAGTTTCACCGCCTCTTTCGAGTAAAAAAAAGCTAACAGCGAAGACACGATCATCTGATTTTGAGTAAATGAAAGTTAAGAATAGTTTTACGGATTTGATCTGCAATTTAATTTAAAATGTAAGGGCAGTTATACAGTTGGATGTTTGTTACCAATATCTAATTTCCAACTCATTTGTTTTTGACATGAAAAACAAGCGCAGGTAGACTCTCATCTGGAGGATTACTGGAGGCTCAAAATACTGACAGACAGGACCGTACAGGGACAGATGAACTGACAAAGTGAACTTGGCTGTGATATGAACATGATGTCCTTAAATGAAAATGTGTGGTGTCTGCAAGATAAATACATTTAACACCATAAGATTATGCAACTCCTTTTATGTGGGAAATCTTCACTGCACCTTGTAATGTTAAAAGATATAACTCTCCTGACACTGAAATAGTTATGTAAAACGTGTCTGACTAACTTTTAACATTTAAAGTGGACCTATCATGCTATTTTTCGGCAATAGCATAGGTGTCAGATATATAAAAATATATAAAAATCATGAAGTGTTTTGCTCAAAATACCAAACAGATCGCCCATTCTAGCCATGCCTCATATCCCTCTATTTCACTTCCTGTTTCAAAAGGGCTGATTTGGGGTATATAGCTATAAAAAAAAGGGGGGGGGGCTCATGCGGGAGATTCTACCAGCAGATACTGCCGTGATGAAACGCCATATCATGGATTATCAAGGATTATTTCTGAAACAGTATGGAGCTCAAAGGCTTTCTCTCTTGCCGGTTATACCACAAGGTGAGTTCCTTTTGATTTCCTGCTTCTTCACACACATGCTCTGTGCAGTACAGGTTAGCGTGTAGTGTTAGCGATGCTAATGTAAACACCGACCATATTACGTCCAAAACAGTCGGGCATTGTTTCTGATAGCAACGTTTCTGATAGGGCTGTGGGTGTAAAGCCAGCCTACATTTCCGATATTACGTCATATCGGATGCAAATCTGGATCGGCTCCGTTGAAGCCCCGTTTTTAGAGATTTGGGTACAGAGGAAAAGAGAGAGGGTTTTATTTTCTGACGCTGCGTGAGTTCCCTGACACACCGGGGACACATTATGTATAAAAGACATCACAAAGTGCATTTTGCATGATAGGTCCCCTTTAAATATAAATCATTTTAAAACCTGTGATGCTGGTCTAGTAATCTCATTGGCAATGTATTTTCTTTTTGGAAGCTTGAAAAAGCCATCTCAGAGTTTGTACTCACTTCACAAAATGTTTTGAGTGTAGGAGCAGCACACAGGAGAGGGGACTTGTTTTTGAAGCAGGGCCTTTTCCTCTGTGGTTATTGTGCTGGATGCAGCTTTGTGTCACAGTCACAGTCAATACACCCTGCTCTCCATCTCCATCATCACAGCTCCACAGGGACCCAGGAGAAAGAAGGGAAAGAGATACTGTCTGCATCTGCTTGTGTGTATGTTCGGATGTGGCTGCCTTTGTACCAAAGAAAGCTTTAAAGAAAACATGGTTATGTGCACGTTGTTTTTGTGTTTACAGTGGAATGCATTTTACAGTGTGTGTGTGTGTGTGTGTGTGTGTGTGTGTGTGTGTGTGTGTGTGTGTGTGTGTGTGTGTGTGTATGTGTGTGTGTGTGTGTGTGTGTGTGTGTGTGTGTGTGTGTGTGTGTGTGTGTGTGTGTGTGTGTGTGCGCCTCCCAACCCTCTGTGGTATTCTCCTCCTCTCTAACCGTCATCACTCTGTCTGCTATCTGTCCAAGCTTAAAGCGCCAGTTGTTTTCCAGGGGGCCCTTGGGAGAAAAGGAAATAACTGGGCGATTACACTTCTTCTTTTATCCTCACAAAGATGTTCTGCTCCTCCCTGTCTTGCATCTCTTCCGGGGGGTCTTAGCAGCCAGGCGTTTCCTTTTCTGGCTTTTTGAGATTGTGTTTATCCATGTGTTTCTTCCTCTTCTCTCTTCCTCTTCTATCTCGCTCTGTCAACTGATGATGTTGACTTTACTTCACTTTGCCTCTCAGTGAAAAGACTCCCCCTGTTTCCCTTTGTCTTTCCATTCGCTCCTCATATCTGTTTTCTTTTGTTTTTTTAATTTATTTTGAGTCAACTTCAAACTCTTTCTCAGAAATTCTTGTAAGCAAGGTTCCCTCGTCTTGTTTTGTTGCTATGAAACCAGCTGGAAACTGAGGAAGGCTCCAAGAGGCGTTGAGAGAGGCTTGCTGTAGGAAAATAAAATAAAAGTCTTACTATTTGTCTAACTGTCGCACGATAGACATACACCAAAACTGAAGCAGAATTTCGGTTTTCTGGAGTCAGCTGTTTTGTTTCCTCTGTGTCTTTTTTATTTTGCAGCCATCTATATTCAGCCAGCTACCATCACTACGTGTGTATCTGAGTACCATCATAGAATATGCATGTGTTGATCTCTATCCCTCACGCTTGCTCATCAGTCAAGTTTACATTTTAACCCACTCGCTCTCACACACATACACACACACACACACACACACACACACACACACACACACACACACACACACACACGCACACACACACACACACACACACACACACACACACACACACACACACACTCTACCTTCAGAGTTTAGCATTCTTATTCTCTTCATGATTTTCCCTGGTCATTACTATTCTACTCAGATTTTCCAACTGATGGCCTGCTGCGTTTTACATTTGGCTCGGATCGTTCTGATTATGAATAAACAACGCAGCCAATCATAAAGCATCAATTTACATCAGAGTCTGATGCCACACACGCACACGCACACGCACACACACACACACACACACACACACACACACACACACACACACACACACACACACACACACACACACACACACACACACACACACACACACACACACACACACACACACACACACACACACACACACACACACACACACACACACACACACACACACACACACACACACACACACACACACACAGAAAGCCAGGGCACCATCCCTCCTCCGCATTGTGGTCGGCCACAAGTGAATACCAACAGGTTCAGGGACAAACTCATATAACATTTGTTGGATTGATTGTGATTTGAGTGTCTTGACTGATTCGACAAAAATCTGTTACAGTCTGCTAGAGGTGTTCGGTACATAAACAAATATTAAGCATCAAATCTTCAAGCTGAACTAAGTCTACTGAATCATCATGTGATTGAATAATATTCACTGGAACACAACAGATGCAGAAGTATCCATAAATGATTCACTTCCTCATTGGCTGTGAACATGGACCGTAGCACAGAAGTTGATGGACAGCCGTTTTGAAGCATTTAGTTGGGCATTTTGTTAAGCACCATCTTGGATTTTAAAAAGGCCCAAGCTAAACAGTCGGTGAACTGAGCTCAATGAAACAATTCAAATCATCACAGTCTTAGCAAGTTACAGTTCAGAGATGAGCGTAAAAATTAGAATATCATTTTAAGGAAATTTCAACCTTTACTTTCCCATTTGACATTTTAAAATGTTTAATTTTGATAAAAGGGATCTGTGCTGTTGACACAACTTCTGCATTAAGAACTGTCTAATGATGCCAGGAAAAAAGCAAAAGAGTTCAGTGTGGCACACGAGCACAATACTGAAGTTAGGCTCACTGTTATAAAGGTCACTCATTTCAAGCTCTCTCTACAGTGACTAAAGACACTTCTCCTAAATGTTACCTCTGTGTTTTTTTTTACTCTTTGCCTTAAATTGCAATATTAAACTTATTTTTTAAGCTTAAGAGACAAGTCTACTTAATATATAGCTCATATTACACATGGATGGGGTGCTTTGATGCCAGAAGAAAGCAGTATAAAGTGACTAGCTTTGCACAATGTCCAGTCAGTGGCAATCCTCAGACGCAGCACCTGAAGCGAGCCAGAGAAACAGCTCTGACCTTTAAAGCCAGCAGTGTCACCAGAAAGAGTAACAACCAGCAGACTGCCTAATGGTGTGTCACTTAATTTATTTATTTATATTCTATGGGAAGATAGTGCAGTATTTTATGCAAGTGAACTTGACCAATCCACCATAAGCTCATCGCATTAATTAAAACGAATAGCTTGACAAATAAACGGCAAATTACGGGAAACAGTCACGGCTGCTGTGTGACTAAGGTGACACGGCGTCCTCAAGGCTCCTGGATCTCTTCCACAAACAGTTAATGTGAGGCTGATGTTGTGAGTCCCTTGGCAGTGATAGTGTACCCATGAATTCACACCACAAAATAAGACAACCTGCAGGGAAAAAAAGGACTTATGATCAGTGACAGGTGTTTCTACTCAATGTCCAGGGATTAGGTACTGACGGTAAGCTGTTTGGGAAACATCATGGAGGTTGTTTCACACTTGAGGAAAAACACCAAGTGTGTATCTAGGGAAATTAGTTGGAATAGAGGAAACACTGTAAATGAGGTAGGATGTGTATCAGGGCGCATAGAGGGATGAAGAGACTGCCGAAAACAACACAGTAGCTATGTTAGGATCATAGCAAAAGACACTCCGCCTCTTCCTCTCATACAGATAATGTCTTCCCTTTTCCGTTCTACTCTCCATCTCCTTCATATCTTTCTCGCTCCACTTTTTGTAAATTCACTTTTCTCACCCTGTGTCAAGTGGAAGGTAGGGACCCTCAAGGTGTAAATTGTTCAGCTTGCAATGGCTGGGGAGGAGAAGAAAGCAATTTGCACACCATTTCTTAGTGGGAAACATCCGCACTGTCGCCAAGCCCTGTAGGGACCTCAGACGAAAAGAGAAACCACCACTTAACCACCAGCCAGTCAGCAAGGAGGAGATTAGGAGAGAAAAGAGCAACAAGAGGGAAGAGAGAGACGTTATCGCAGCTCACACTTGACTACCAGTCGGAGCCACCCAGATTACTGTTATTCCAACGGATTTTAAACAGCTGCATTCACAGTGTGAGCATAAAACCTGCTGTTTTAGGGCGGTTCCACTTCCTGAACTGAACAATATTATTCTGAATAGGATGTTTTTGTATCCTCCGAGCCTTGAATGTGTGTCGGAGGCTGCCTTTAAAGTCTCATGGCAAGGCAAGGCAGGGAAGGGCAAGTTTATTCATAAAGCACCTTTCAACACAAGGCAAGTGAAAGTGGTTTGCAAAAATGAAAGGCATTAAGAGCAATTAGGTAACGTGCAATGGAATCACATGACAAATTGTCATTAAAAACACATTTTAAAATAGTTATTAAAAAGTGAAAAGGATCAAATAAAAACAAAACAAGCTAATATAGGAAAAATACAGGTTTTACATACAAGAGTAAAAGTTACAGTGCACTGTAAGATTTATGGAACTCATGGTGTTAATACTGAGATTGTACAGCCACAGGCCAATGATATACACTGTGAATTACATACAAAGAAAAGCATTGGACAGTTGAGATGTTTATGATGCTGAAATTAATTGATGTTAAGGACATTTAGATGATCATAATGTTTAGATCCAAAATAATATTTAATGTTAATTACCGCTCACCAGCTCTTATGCAAATATTTCAAGTAACCCTTAAGCAAACAAGGTAAGATCTCATCTGTGCATGGAAACAGTATAGTTTAAGTTCGGAAAATACCCGCAAATATACTCGTCTATAGGGTTTAAATCAGGTTTAAATAAAGGGATTTAGGTGTCGAGCCTAAACCATCACAAACCTGACTTACATAGGGCCCTCTGTTATGCTTTTAAATAAAGGCATAACATTCCCTAAAACAATATTTTAAAACTAATAATACCTAACAAGTTGGTGTAATGGACAGTCAATGGTACTCTCATCCTGTCCAGACTTTCCAAATGTTGGTAAATATGCCATTTCTATACTACAGGGCTTTATACAGAGGGGCTACAGATAGAAATGTGTACCGTTAATTTTGCATGAACCCATACTTATTCAAGTGTAGCAGAAAACATGTGTTGCATGTCATTCATCTTCTGTCCTTCCCCTAATACCCTGTCTGTCTCTATTATATCCAATTAGGGGGGAACCTTCTCTCAATATGTCACAGTTTCATGAGTCTCCTAAAAACGAAGAATTGTGAACAAGAATATATGTTCAAAAAGGAGTTTACATTGAAGCATTTGAGCCAACTTTCTCTGTGTAGAGGCGTTGTACTTGTGACACAAATCTCTCAGTAACTACTTGTGTCAGCACCATGGAGCTCTCCTGGAGGATAACAGGGCATTTACACCAGACAGCAGTCCTGAGAAGAGTAATCTGGGGTCCTGGTTTAACCTTTCCTTTGATATAATCTTTGAGAAATACTGTTTTGACAGCCAAGAAACACTCTCACTATATCACACTGAAGGCTTTTAAATAAGGATAAAGGGATGGAAAAAGAGACGATATTTTTTATTTATGGTAGAAACCTTATAGCAGAGGCGGTGGGTTGTCCTACAGACTAATAACTTCCCGCAGTGACTCAGTTAGTCCATTAGGCTGCTGCACCTATTTAAAAACATCCAGGCAGGCAGTCTTTGGCTATAATTCAGTACCAGCCAAGCTGATCTATTAAGATGCATTACACCCACAAGAGACCTATGGAGAGATGGCGAGGTCAGGGAAAAGTGAAGGCCTCACCTCAAGCTGCCGCCCGACATCCAAATCAGCATTTCAAAATCACTCAGGGAGATTAAAAAGGCAGAGGATGGAAAGGATGAGTGGGGTAGAGAGGTAGGCAGCCGCGCTACTTACAGGAGAAGCAATCTACATGCTCCTGCCCGACTGTTGACTGTTGGCGTGATTAGATACATCTTGTTCCATTATGCATTTTCCATTTTCTATTGCAGTTTCTCCAAGGAGATTTGAAACATTTCTAATAGCTTTTTAAACGGCTTGCTGTCTGGATCGCTTACTGTAAGGGACAGAGACTGCCGTGCATGAAGAGGAATGCAATCACTGTTTCCTTGTCTTTGATTGTTTTATATTTTGTTCCCTCTGCGTCCTTTTTAAATCTTCCTCTCTCTTGTTAATGAACATTCTCCCCATGTGGCTGGCTGTTTGTCGTGCACCCGAGGCATGCCGTAATTACAGTTTTTAAAAAGAACAGAGTACTGAGTAATTGAACAGGTATGTATTTATAACTATGTGACTCCAGTTGTTCAATGTGAAGTGCAGCTCTACCTGACACATTATCACATTGTCTGCTGTTAGCCTTATCTATTCAGGCATGGTGAGGTGTCTAAGGAGAAGTGCTGTAGAAAGAGTTGTGAGAGCAACGCTTAACGATGCAGTGTAGGATTCAAGGGGGATTATTAGCAGAAATGGAAGGATCTATTCATAACTATGTTTTCATTAGTGTATAATCACATGAAACTAAGAATATTTGTGTTTAAGTTAACATAGAAGAGGCCCTTCAAATGGGAACTTGTTCACTGTGTTGCAGCTTCTACGGTAGCCTCGAATAGACCAACCAAACTGTAGAGGCCCTTGTGTGTTTCTGAATGATTCGAAAGCAACACATTAGGAAAGGAGGGGTGTATCGGTAGTTGTTCGCGATCTCAACACAGAGAGCTACTTCATGAACAAATGTTATCTAAGAAAGGTATACAGTGAATTTGACTATATTAACTGGTCGGAAAAAGTTGAATTTGTCCAACAACGTTATCGTAACAACACTAAAGTATCCACTACCTAGTACAAATTTGATAAATGTTCCTAGTATAAATTCAACATGTGTCCTCATATGAACTGTATACTAGGCACTGTTGTGGTAGAATGTATTGCCCACTTACATTATTTGGCTTATTTACAGGAGAGGAGGGATAATATGTTGTGACAGTACAGATAGTAACCCCGATTGATTTCACTGATGAGTGAAACCAATTCATGATATCCAATAGAAGCATCTTGACAGTAACAGTAAGGCAGATGAAAAACGTGTCTTATTTTAAGCTAGTAGTTACACAGTCTCTATTCTGCAGAGGCCCGAGGGTGCATCTCCAGTGATGGTGATATCTGACGATAGTAACAGTGGACCTTTCTCCCTTAAGACAACCTCCAATCTCCAACCTAATCTCCAATCTACCTTTATTGTGAATATTTCCAAGAGGGCTTTTCAGGTTGGAACAAGTAAGATATATACTTTTTACATGTGCATATGCAAACAAAGACGTGCATGAACACACTATACAAATGGCTTGAAATGGTGAAATGCACTCACACACTTATACACATACACAAATGCAGCCATATGCTAGAGAGGAGGTGACATCACACATCCAAGTCTCGCCCCACAGTGATGGATGAGTCCAGGCATCCCAGAGCGAGTAGTGGCGTTCCACTACATTGACAGAGAGAGACAGAGTTGGGCACTTTATGAGAGAGGGGCAGAGAGACAGCAGCAGAAAGAGAAGAATGATTTTTGGGCCTGCGTTCAAAAAAGAGAAAGATGATGTGCATGCTCGTGTGTGTGTGTGTGTGTGTGTGTGTGTGTGTGTGTGTGTGTGTGTGTGTGTGTGTGTGTGTGTGTGTGTGTGTGTGTGTGTGTGTGTGTGTGTGTGTGTGTGTGTGTGTGTGTGTGTGTGTGTGTGTGTGTGTGTGTGTGTGTGTGTGTGTGTGTGTGTGTGTGTGTGTGTGTGTAGTGTTGATGGCTCTTGTCCAGCGAAGTAGAGCGTAGGGTGACAGTGATGGAGAGGTTCATGGGAGGAGGGGAGATGGAGATGAGTGGGCAGAGAACAGTGGTGAGGTGGACAACTTAGTGCAGTCCGTGGTTGATGACTTGAGAAGAAAAAAAAAGGGGGAGAGGAGAGAGACATCATCAGACAACAGGGAGAGAGAGCGAGAGAGGGGTCGTGACTGGTGAGAGCGAGAAAAAGAATCCATTACCAGAGAGAAGGAGTCGGTTGTCTGCTGCGTCCTCGAGGAACGCTTCAGAGAAGAAGTGGAGTCACAAGCTCACAGCCTGGAAGATTTGAGCCCCGGATAAAAATAAATTAGATTTCAAAAAGAGAGTGAGATCCAATGTGTCAACAGGAAGGGACAACATGGGGACACATGGAAGGAAAAAGGCTATTTGGATCATAAAATGTCTCTTTTGTCATGATGCCCTTCATTGTCATTGATGCCCAGCAACAGAGAAAAACTATTTTAGATTTACACCTGCCAAAAGTTGATTGGGCAATGTTGTTTTTGGCTGAGTCGACCATGTACCATTACCCTGATTCCACAGACAAAGAGCAAGGATGAAACATGAAGCAATCAGGAAGGGAGAAAAATGTTTTGTTTATGAATAAAACACAGGATACAGCTACAGTGATTGGAGAGTCCTCGATGGCACAATCTTGAATTCTCTAAATCTATTGAAATTAGAGATGTATTTACATTTAGTGCCAATGATTTTAAAGTATTTATCCGGAAGTTCTTACAAAGTGCTTTCCATTACAGAGCACTTTTTTCATTAATCCTTTGCAATTTAGCAGTAAACTGGCAGCCTTTTTTTTAAAAGACAAAAAACAATCAAAGCAAAAAACCATTTGAGACTTATTTCATTTTGGAACGAGAAGAATTCCTATTTTTTTCTCCAGAGAACAGAACAGGTTAAGTGCATGAAACCTTTCACCGCAGCTCATCTCATGGTGAACTGATATGGTCAGTGTGTTGCGGGAACACTCACCTTTGATAGTGACAGTGTTTGTGGTGGCACATTTAATAGTGAGCTGTTTTATTTAGTTTGTATCATCTTCTTCACAGGGAAAATACTCCCAGTTGTACCACAGCATGTGTTAGTGGTCTGTAGAGATGTTGTTTTGTTACTTAGATTACACTTGATTGAGACAGATCTAAACAAACGACTGACCAAATGAAATGTAAAGCCTGTATCTTTGATCGGATCTATTTTCCCTACACAATATTCCAATCAATCCTTTCCAGGGCTGAGCGCTGTGTCAAGTTTAATTAACACAAATGATCAGTTTGCTGGCAGCAGGCTTCACATTAGAGATTATAAATAAAAGGCTTTTACGATACTTTTGTCTTTGGGTTCTTCGTCTAGAGATGAGTGAATCCTATGGGTTTCTTTCTCTACAGTGTGTGCAGCTTTACAGGAACCCAGGGCCACTGAAACAGGAGGGACCGAGTGTCTTTGTGAAGTCCAGATCTGGCAGGGAGAATTGAACGTTCACATAAAGAGTTGGTGTCCAACAATATCCAGATTGTGACCAATTTCAAGGAGACACATTTCAGTGATCAGATCTCACCTGCAGACAAATCAGACCTCTGAGATTACACAATGCCAGTTGTAATATAATCAGAAGTAAACAAACAACAATCTCCATTTATATTCTAAAGGAGATGTTCCACAACACCAAAAGTGGCCTTGAAAGCTGAAGAAGCTCCTCACTGTCACTAATACATTACTGCAGGGTTTATTGGATTGCAATAGACTGTGGCGTACCTGATAAACTGCTATTCAGCGTAAATTGTATTACAGAACAAACTCCTTTCTCTGATAGTAAGCACTTTGTTATCAGCACAAAATACATCCCCTCAATTTAGGTCAAAACGGCCCTGTAACACAGAATGATGAACACTCAACATCCCTCCGCTTCTCTCACTCTATCATAAGTTGAGCAATTAACAATGCATTACATGTGTTAGAGTTTTATTTATGACTAACGAGCAGTTAACAAATCATGATTTCCTCCATGACTGAGTGTAATGTTGGGTCTCAGTGGAAATTCGGTTGAGTTACAGCAACTTGACAGCTGTATTTCATAACGGCCCGGCCACGCAAGGTACAATAACACTGATTTAGGTCCCTGTCGGAACCAGCCAACGCACACTGCAGCGCTGTTTCACTTTATCACACCCTGTATCCATCTCCCACAACAAAACAAGCTGCAGAATAAGCACAATACGAGTTAAGTGGTGCTAAAGTTAAAGAGATGTTGATTTGTTGCCTTGCTGGCAGTTTGTGTCAAGGGAAATAGTAATGAATGAAAACAATAGGAATGAGAGGTTTAGTGGAGAGATATGGAGTGAATTATAGAGAGAAAGGGAATAAAAGTACAGAAAGATACATGGAATAAATTCCGTTTTTTTTAAAGTAGGCCTACAGACACTGGGAAGGAGTAAAGTTGTTTAAAAGCTACAGTGGAGCGCAAAGAGAAAATAGTGAAGAAAAGTAAAAGAGCAAAACAGCAGAGAAGGCAAGAGCCAAACAGAGAATGCAAATCAGAGGAGAGAGTATCCCGGAAATGATTGCCGCTATTACAATTATCATTAGCATGTGTTGTTGGCAATAAGTCGTCTCATTATGGTGGATCCTATCATCATGCTAATTGCGGAGGATGCCGTGTTTTAGCATGCAGGGGGCTCTCTGGTACAAAGGGAAGAGTTCACTACAAGAACACTCATGTTGAGCGGGAATAAACGGTTGACAGACACCAGGGAGGATACACACTCTCCTGCTCATAGACACAAATCATGGATTTCCAGGCATCTAAATACTCCCTCTGTAGTTCTCAGCAGATCCGCTCAAAAGTGATACAGATGATGAGCTTCAGAAACCCCCGACCCGTTCTTCTCTACAACGTCAGATTTCAAAGTGACGATCTGCTGTTCACACTTGCAAGTGATGGGCCAACTGTGTGGAGGTGAGAAAGCCAACACTTGAACTTCTCTCGATAGCACTTTTTTATATTCCTGACAACTATTTCTGTCACTTTCCATGTGAATATCTGAGTGTAACACTATGAATGCTTTCTAGGATATTAACGCTATCATTATCCCCGTATTTAAATTATTTATCACCCTCCTTCAGAGTGTGGCAGCTAGAGACAGCTAGTTTTGATTCCTGTTGTTTTTGAAAAATGTCATGATGTGAGGCTATTCCTACAGCGTTGGTGCATGGCGAAAAACTCCTCCTCTCTTTATAATATGCTATACTGCTTGGTACTACTTTCCGCCATAGAGCTATACATCAGGGAATATCTGTTGTGATAAAGGTGATATTGTTAAGCAGGATAGATGACTCTTTGAGTTTGTAAAATAGCTTTTAACAACTACAGTAATTTCTTTATTTATACCGTTAGAACGTACTACTCCCAGCATCCAGGTGATTAAACAAATTATATTTCCTCTTGTTGCTTCTTGATGCACTTTTACAGTTGTTCAATAGTTGTAAAAAGCAGATTTTTGCAGGGTCCACACAACCTAAGAAGATGGGCTAATAGATTTTCTTTTTGAACTTTACTACTGCTTGTTTTCCATTTAAAGTGACATAAAGGGGCATTGCAAATACTCCACTGCTTAGTTGTTACCACAAAGTTGTATGCTGCTGATAAAATGTTAGATCAATATTTATTATAAGTACTTTCCCTCGATTAATTCTCCTGAATCGGTCAACTCCCTCAGTTAAGCCAGCTTAGCATGTCTGTTTCCAGTCATCCTGTTTAATCCACACATATTTTCTCTATCTTTGTTAGAACAGCTCCAATGAGTGATTTGACTTTTTAATACGGATTCCAAACCTGCAAAAATAATAGTGAAAAGTTAAACAGTATATTTTCCTGTTATAAAGGAATTAAAAATGTTAAACTCCTGACCTGTAGAGTATTCTAACTTTTTGCTAACCATGGTGTTTTTCCAAAAAGCCTCCTGTGCTCGAATCTCAGTCACTCACTCCTCTTCACAGCTGAAAGGCAGCAGTGAGAGGAAGGTCTCTTGCCTAAAGCTCTCACACACTCTCACACACACACACACACACACACACACACACACACACACACACACACACACACACACACACACACACACACACACACACACACACACACACACACACACACACACACACACACACACACACACACACACACACACACACACACACACACACACGGGTTGCTGTCCTCTAAGGCATTATGTAAAGGCTGTTTGGAAACTTACTAATTTCAGCATTCTTGTTTGAGGCCTGAAAGTTCAGAAAGTAATTTGCCTAGTACAATCTCTCCAAGGGAGAAACAGAGGGACCTTACATTTTGAATTTTCCAGTAGAAGATACAGTAAATGCTGAAGCAACACGCACCAAGGGACTTCTTGATTTTACATCTTGATGAGTCTTAGCTCTTTAGCCTCTGGCTTTTGCTGAAAGTTGTTCATGTTCATTAATATGAATTAGACAAATGTAGACCAAAGGAATAACACTTGCAATTTATTAAATGTGATTTGAACTTGAGTAACTGCTTTTTAGTAAAGACTTCATACTGTACTTTTTACCCTTTGCAATAAAAGCAAGAGAAAAGAACGCATGTATGAATACGCAAAATGTATCTGGATTTCTAATGTTAATAACAATGTCTCCAGCCTACTTTTAAGACAGGTTTTATGCAAGGGAGTTTTGTTCAAGACCTCCATGCTTCTGTTTGAACCTCATTAATTATTCGAATGAAAAACGATGGTATGTAAAAGTAATGCTGCCAATGATTTGTATCAAACATGTGTGACATGTTGATATATGTATTGTAAGAATAGGAACTTGGAATAAATCAAGGACTTGCATAGATGAAAATATTCAGTCTAGAAAGTTTCCATCGAAACTTTGTTCAAATCTATGTGACTGCAATGACCTCAACATTCAAAAAGACTGTCTGAGTATTGTGAAGAGCTCTCATCGAACGACAAGCCTGTCAGTGTGGGGGACAGCAGCAGAGCTGAAGATCCTCTACGCCTCTGTAGCATTTCTTTCCTCCTTCACCAGGCCTATCAATCTTCTCTGCCTAAAGTTTTGACTCTCCAAAAGCCTGTCTGAAACGAGTGATCAATCAAGCTAATGACGCCTTGAATTGTAGTTCAAGAAGGGATGTCAAAGTCCAAAAACTAGAGAATGGAGTTGAGATTTATAGTGAAATACCAACATTTGCAAAAAGTATATTTTGTTATCTGTATTTCATGCCATGCTGCACATGAAAGAACAAAAGGCCAACAGGTGCCTTTTATACACAGCTCTGATGAGGGGAGGAGTCAGGCCTCGAGGTGCGTTCAAGAGCGTTAGCCACTATATTAAGGAGTCAAAGAATGATGAACATTGCAGAAATATACTGGTCGAATACTCCCTCATGACTAATTGCAATATTAAACTATTTGGGGAATACATAATTGCTTGCAGATTTACTACAGCAATATAATATTGGCAACCCTTTCATTGTGTGATTTTCACATCACATGATCCCAGTATGTGTGAAAATACTCTGATCGTTTGCTTTAAAATACATCTGAAATGTATAAATCTTTATTTATATATAATCTAACTATATTTATATATGCATACTTATAACCTGTAGCATTTATTTTTATGCATTGAAACCATTAGTTTGCCTTATCTATCTGCAGGATCTTTTTCCATCAAACAACTCATATTCATACATATCAATAGAAGTAAGTTAAGTCAAATAATTGATGTAATAAATTGTGTGTATAAGAAACAATTATCCATTTCTATGTCATGTAATACTGACAACCTTTCATTTTTCTTGTGACTCCATGAGGGATTTCTCATCCTGTGTTGTTGATCCACAGACCCAGAGAGTGGTCTATATTCAAGTTATCTTAAGGAGTTTAGTACATTTTCAAGGAGAGAGAAAAAATATGCATTAAAATGTTATATTTGAAATGCTTGCATCTTCACACATCTTCACACATCTTTGACCCTTAATGTGGAGATTTCCTGCTGTTTGGTTCAGCAGCAGTTTTACGCCATCAGGAGAGTTTTTACTTTAACAGGAACATGTCTTTAGAAGAGACTGTTATCCTTCACCACCTGTTTGTATCATGCTATCACTGAAGCCAAAGGACTAAGTGTTAGACATGCATAGAATGTGGGGAAGGTGCTACAGTACAGAGTGTGTGTGTGTGTGTGTGTGTGTGTGTGTGTGTGTGTGTGTGTGTGTGTGTGTGTGTGTGTGTGTGTGTGTGTGTGTGTGTGTGTGTGTGTGTGTGTGTGTGGGCAGTTAGCATGTCTCGCCCCTTTTAGAGACTGTAAACAAAAATGAACAGAAACCGAACAAGTCTCCACAAGACAAAAGTCCTGTAGTGCAATTATACTTCTGATTACAACAACCAAGGTCACGCTAATGAGAGAACTGCAGAGCCACAATCTCTGTAATATCTGACACACACAGACACACACCTGTAGGCATGCAAAACACAATGATATGGATGCTTTGTCTCCCATTAATGCATATATGAAAACACACAGACACACACACACACACACACACACACACACACACACACACACACACACACACACACACACACACACACACACACACATTCAAAAACATGGTCCCTGAAATCTCTGTATAGTGTGTGTGTGTGTGTGTGTGTGTGTGTGTGTGTGTGTGTGTGTGTGTGTGTGTGTGTGTGTGTGTGTGTGTGTGTGTGTGTGTGTGTGTGTGTGTGTGTGTGTGTGTGTGTGTGTGTGTGTGTGTGTGTGTGTGTGTGTGTGTGTGTGTGTGTGTGTGTAGCTGGATGGACATTTCTGTACTCCACCTTGTTATGTGAGACTCTATGTGGAGGGGTGATGTGGATGCTACTAAGATATGCCCTTATATCACAGCATTGGCCTAATGAAAGCCAGGAAGTCATTCTGGGACTAAAGCTCCCCTTCGTTTCTCATTTTCTTCTCCAATCTAACTGCAATCAAGTAAATCTCAGGTGGCGGTGGATGGGTGGGCGCCTGTAAATATGGTATCCCTTCTAATTAAATCTTCAGGTTCCCTGACTTTATTGTGCTGCTTGGACTGTGCACAGTGGAGTAATAATTAAAGCCAATCCCTCTTATGGATGCGTTTTATTACCTGATTTAATTACATTTAATAATAAGAAGAAAGATGCAGGAAAAAATCTTAGGGTGAGTGGATCGGCGGTGCTGCTTATTTGTTTTGAGCTCACAGCTCTGGTGATATTGTGTTGTGCTTTAGTTAGCATACAAGTGAATGTGATAATGATGAATTAGAATATATTTCCAAAAGATAAAACATTACGCCGACACTTATTCCGAACTGGGGACATCACAATGAGGGAAGGAGACAATTAGCTGCTGGTTTTTAGAAGGTGGTGCTGGCTTTGCAGGTAAGGGACTTTCAGTGGCCTTTCCCCATCAATTATTTCCATTCCCTTTGAAAACATCACAACAATTACAACAAACAAGTCAACAATACCTGCAGAAGAACAGATAAGCCATAACAGGGGACTATGTTTGAACAGGGTGCATAAAAGGAGCAGAGGCTTGCTGCCGGGACACAGGGAGTGTGCATGGGTTTGTGTTTGAAGGAGCCTGGCGGCTTTGAATTTCTTCTTTGCTTCTCTCCTCGCTAAACAAGCAGGACCACACAGCTAACATTGAAGCGGGTATCAAACCCTTTAGACCATTTTTTGATGTTAATCCAACTCCCAGCTATTTCAAGTAATAAGAAAAGCGAAGCAAGAGAGACAAGAAAGAGAAAAAAGACAGAGGCAACACAAGTGTGACCCTCGCACTCCCCTTGTCAGTCAAAAATCGGCAGCAAGCGCTTGGAGGAAGCCACCTGTCAAATCCTTTTAATCATCCGCAACATATCTACTTCTTCTTCCCCTCTGGCAGGCAGACAGCAGGCCAGACCTGGAGAAAAAACATGATTCGAAATACAATATGGAACTTGCAGTCTATTGATATTAAAGTCACACTTAAAAGCCTGTTAGCCGTTTTCCTGAAATTCCACACCACAATTCACACATAATGTACTCTAAGCTCCATTAAGCTTTATTTTTATGTTAACACTGAATTGAAAAATTCCCTTTAATCTCATGGGATTTGTACTGCTGAATCCACACAAGTTCTTGCAGATTCTCACAACCAAAAAAAAACTATGGTCTGTGATTGAATACATCCTCCTAAAGTGATGATAGAGGTGAAGTGATTGCAAACGTAATGTTAAGCTTTAGGAAACGTTGTTTGTGAGTTTGAGAAGCACTTGCATTTTTCACCTGCCATGAATGGGATTTGTTTGTGTAGCCAAACATTCATCAGATGAGACATTTGTGAAAGATATATGGAACTTACAACATTGATTATAATAAAACGTAGGTTAAAGGAAAAGTTAAACATTTTGGGACATGTGATTTATTTTTCTCGCTGAGTTATATGAAAATCAATACCACTTTCACTGTTCAAGGAGAATTGAAGAAGGCTTGTTGTGCAGTTACGAGTGGGTTGTTTACACAGCTCTATTATACATGTACAAGCATTGTCAATGTTTTCAGAATTTCACCAAGAAATCCTTGCCTTGGACCTTTTCTTCTTTTTTTACCACTCTCCATGTGTCTCCAGCTAATAGGAAGTTGAGCCCGGGGACCCTGGTTTTTTTCAGGACACTGTGTCTCAGCGGATCTTAATATTTAAGAACCTATTAATGTGTTATACCAGATTAACGGAAATAATCTCATCTAACTGACGATATAAACCATTCTTACCAAAACAAAACACAAGTCTCATAAGAAGCATCTAAATGACCCCTTAGCGAAAAATGCTAACGGACATTGGCACAGAACTCAAGATAAAAGTACCCTTATTACTTATCGTAGCTGCACATACAAGATCTCCGATTAAAGCTGAGGTTCCACAGATTATTTAGGTATATAGTATAATCACTGAATGATCCAAACTTGCGACAGGGGAAGCAAAGACAGACATCACAACACGTACCTTTACGTAGATTATTAATTTAACCCTTTTAGAAGGGAAGATATGGCCATTTGTTCTGGATATGTCATTTTCGAGCCTGAAACCTGAAAAACAGGCTCGGGGTTTAACAGTAATGTTGTGCTTTAGTAACTATTTCCTACAAAAGGTTTGCAACTTAAAAATACTTTTGGCTAATGAGCATGAAATTAGCAATCAGAAACTTGTGATTAGCTATTAGCATTTGTGGCCACACGTAACATAGGCTTTAATGGCTCTAAGTGCTACGACAACTAGGACATTAACACAATCAAACAAAAGCAAGTGTAAATCTGCCCTCTATACTCCGAGAGGCTAATCAGTAAATGAGTGGCAGCTGTGCAGGCAAGAAGCTGGTAACAAGAGCAACCAAGTAGGACCGAGAACATCAAGTACACAGACGCACAAGCACTGTCCAGATGGGTCTCGGTCTCACTGGACCATTTTACTTTTGAAAGGAGGTTTGGGACACCCTCTGCATTCTGTGTTGGATTTGAAGCTTTCTCTGTCAGTGAAAAGTCGATGGGAGGCTCATACTGTGCTGTGACACTGGTATATAAAAACATTTGTTGTGGTGTATCACATGCACTGTTTTCTGCCTGAGAGAATTGTGAATCATGATGATACATTTATTAATAAAAGTATACTGATACCAGCTTGTTACAGTATCTGAAACATGCTTTTCATGTTAAATGGGACAAATGATGGTCATGTTCAGGCGCATACTTGTTTTTAAGGTTTCTTTACGTGCTTATATGCTTTAAATTTGTCTGTTTTGAAGCCCCCCTCACTTAAACATCCAAACTGATCTGATCGGCTTGTGAAAACTAAAAATGCAAATGAATGGGTAATGGCAAGTTGATTAATACAGTTCAAATGATAATACAATACTTCAAAATAGTACAATACTTGATGAAGTATTGTGCTTAGTATGGAAAGAACATTAAGTATTGTGCTTAGTATGGAATAAAGAACATTAAGTCGTGATAGGGTAGATACTTTTTAAGCAGTTAGTTCAGATCTAGTTTGTACAATAAGGTACAATAGAAAACAGGATAATAAAAGTTCTTACTTTTGCCCATGAACTGAATATTCATTATATAAATATGATATTCAGTCAAAGCAAAACGCAATCAACATCCATGTCACAGTCCAAGGACAGTGTTCTGAATCACAGTAAAGAAGAAAATAATGGGATCAGGCCATCTGATGGAGGACCTTCCTTTAAAGGGGAAAATGAGTTCTGTGCATGTATGACCTACAAATGTATA
>NC_136904.1:12060624-12125487 GCF_949606895.1 Notothenia rossii | reverse complement strand
AAGCCAAATTCAAGAGTCCTTGGGCTGAGAAATGAATGAAAGGTGCGCCGGAGCCAGTGAGCGTTCATTTATGATCTCTCTCATGTCTCGAACAAAGAGATGTGCATATTCCCTAAAAGCAATCCCCTACAACCACCTGAAGCTCCCATCGATGGAGGTGGACAGGCCCAGCCCCAGCTGCTGTCTGTTGGCTCGCAGCCTACTTCTAAATGTTTGTGTTTGACTGCCATCTAGTGTGAGAGACGGGCAGTGAATGGCTGTAGCGCAGGCCTGTTGGCAAAAATGCATTGTGTTTGGAATAGCACAAAGACAATGGGTGTTATGAGAAAATATCATTATTATTGAATGTATTTGTATTTGACAACAGCCTTATTTTAGTAGCAAAGAAACAGATGTACGCTCACCCCTCAGTTTGTCATGTACCACAATGCTTTTTTAAACTATTGTTACTTGTGTTTGAGTCAGGAACCCTAGTGTAAGTATGAAGAACTTGTCAGAAACAACAGCTTTACGAACTGGTATTATCATAGACTGAGGTTTTCCTCAAAGTAATAAACCATTTTAGCTGTCTGATTCTTAAAGGTCCCATGTCATGCTTTTCCGGTTATTACCTGTCCCCTTGTGTTATGTAGCTTTTTATGCATGTAAACGGTCTGCAGAGTCACAAACCCTCAAAGTACACCCTGTAGCGAGTAAAACTCTAACACCTGAAAAGACCTGTCTATGCTGCCCCTGAACGCCTCGTTGGAGATTTCTATTTTTCCATTTTCTTCTTCCGGGAACCAAGTCACGTAACGACGATCCAAATGGACCAAATGGATCCTCACACACACACCCTCAGACAGCCTTATTTTTCTCGGCTGCAGCTCCGCGGATTTCTCAGCCTGGACTCAGCCCGGGACAGCGGGACACGGCGAGGCTCGGCCCGGCCCGTCCCGCAGACCCCACGCAGCAACCAGGAAACAACACCAGCAAGCCAGCTCACACTGTCCGCTCCAGCAGCGAGCCCTGCAACGTCCCGCCAACACTGCACCCAGACCCCACGCAGCATTCTCATCTGTTAGTCATTACTGGTGTCATTTTCTGGTTGCTAACAAACGCCATTGTAACACATAATCACTGATGTTCTGCTGTAACGGTGGTGGACTCATCAGAACAGAGTGGGCGAGCTGACCAATCAGAGCACACTGGGCTCATAGGGAGGAGGAGGGGGGGGCAGGAGCTCCAACAAGCCGTTTAGGACAGAGAGTGAATACACATATACTATACAGAGATGCTGTATGAGAAACCAATGTGAGTTTGGAAAATTGCACAATATAAATCTATTCTAGTAGACCTCAACAATGAATTATGATCAGTAGAAATGGCCATGACATGGGCCCTTTAAATATATCTTTACCATCTTGATCCATTTGCAGCCATTACATATTCACACATTTCTAAAAGCTCCCTTTCAAAGTACTGGAATCATCCAGAAATGACCTGAAGAACATTCAGATAAAAGTATATTAATGATCTAGCCACTGGTATCTCCTGATCCCAATTCCATGAAGTAGCTTCGGGATGAACTCCACTGCAGCACCTCCTCCACCATACACCTCAAGCAGTTGCACTGATAAATGCATAATCAGCTTTTACACTGTTGCACTACCATTCCCCAAGTAATTAACGTTTATTTTAAACAACACTGCCGGCCTTTAATAGACCAAGATACTCTGTAGAAGTTTTTGTAAAAAAGGCAAGAGGAGAATTTATTACTCTCTAGGGATTTGATTTGTTCTCCCATAGTGATGAGAGACATAAATGACTTGTGGAAAATTATTCCACTTTGTACAGCATGCAGAGATGTGCTGAATTTCTATAATGATGGCTCCATTCATCATGTACAGTAGCTGTGGTATTGCTGCCAGATTTGTATTCTAAAGGCATGATTTATTAGCCTTTATAGATATCACTGTTTTTATGTTTAATAAAGTCAAGTTAAAGTATCACATTTTGGGATTTTATTGATTTGTTTGCAATTTTGTCACGGGTCCGTTTTTATTGTGCTCATTATTCTTCTTGATTCTTTCTGTTTTGCTATCTTTGTTTAACATGCCTATACAAAAGGTTAAACAAAATCAAAATAAAACAATGTGTATTATTGTTTATTTAATATAATATATTTTGTAATCTTTTCCATACGTCATGTTCACCTGCTTACCATTTGAATAATAGTCAAATCTGATCCTGTTATTAGCCAAAAAGCTTTTGAACAACAAGCATTTTGAATTTGGCTTTTATTAATTATCAAAAGAGTGAGATCTACACGAGTGGCCATCTGCTTCTCTTGTGGGGGTATGAGTTAGAATGTCCTTTTTGCAAAGACTAGGGGGCATGCTCACAATATGCCTGCTGAAAAATACAACCATAATAAACATTATTTAATAGACTCACCTTGTCATCATCCATCCACTTTGTAGCAGACAGTGCTCAAATGAATACAACCAAACACAGTGGCTGATTCACATCTGGTAAGCATGATTAATCTGACAAGAAAAGAAAAAATGAAAAGGAAAAACTGAAAAAAATAAAACCTGTAATATATAAAATAAACCTCCTATTTTGTGCCAATGTTGTTTGGGATTTAAACCTTCAAGAGACCTTCTGGCTTCCGATTTGATGGCTTTCGTTTATTGTATTTAACATTACTTAAAATGTAAGAAAGTTTAAGTAATCAAAATGTCATAGTCCCTCTTAATCAATGTGTGAACCCTGCCAGTTTCTACCCCCATTTAGATTTCAGATGATGATGCTGGAACATCGTTATATATCAGTGCAGTCAAAAGCAACTTATTCTGCATTAACAGTTTGACCTGATAAAAAAAAAATCCAATGACATTTTCAGTTTTGGAGACTTGACAAGCAGGGAAACTTATTCCAGTTTGACATGTAACAGATTCTCTCTATACTGTAGATAAAAAAGGGTTTTTGAGTTTTCTTTTAGTCATCCATCCTACAAAATGTGTTAGGATTCTTAGTGTGGCAGCCATGCACACAGAACTTTGTTCTGCTCCATGCAGGTTTTATGATCCCTATATGGTATAGACTCTCATATGACCCCAGGGTCGGGTTAACTTTTAGCTTAAATGTTTTTAATACAATGATTTTAACAGGCTAAAAAGAGGCATACTCATACAATAAAGAAATTATGGTATTCTGTCGTTAGTGAAATCCAATTAACTTATAGTGCCATCAGTGGGATGTGCTACAACATGGCCAGATGTCCTCTGAAATGTCGAATACTCAGATAGACGTTTTATTCCACAGGACTACAAGGAACATTAGTTTTAAAAGTCCAACCCCATCAACCTAACTGCAGATGAATTATTGTCATTACACGCAACATTTACACCACATTAATGATCTAGTGCCATATTAAATGTTGATTAAGTAAATACTATTTTGCTCTAATTGGGATTTGCTTA
The DNA here is from genome assembly GCF_949606895.1 of Notothenia rossii. Lineage (NCBI taxonomy): Eukaryota > Metazoa > Chordata > Actinopteri > Perciformes > Nototheniidae > Notothenia > Notothenia rossii. Next base: position 12,122,020 of record NC_136904.1, on the reverse strand, counting down.
TCAATTTTATTTTTCAACACACAGTCACAACCAACAGATTTGAATTTGGATCCTACCCAGATTTACATGTTTTGCTCCTCCAGTTGCAAAGACTGTAAGGCATTCATGGTTAAGGTTACAGATATTAGATATTTTTTCTGTTGTCAACAAATACCATGAGTTGGCCAAGTCCACCGGGGAATTGTCCTACTAAACATTGTCTCTGTAGCTAAAGCCTGACACAGCTTATTACTCTGTGCCACAGCTTGTTGTCTAAAGATTAAATTGGGCCACACCTCCACTGTGTTCATTACAACAAACATTTGCTGTATAGGCTAGTTTTTTTTAATCAGTTTCATATTCGCCATCCTAGAATTTCAAAGTAACCCTTAAAACAATGTATCTACAGATGAAAATAGTCCCAGACAAATGCACTATTGTCAGCTATACTATTGGCTAAAGATTACAGAGCCCAGGTGTAAGTTGGATTTACGGTGCTGATTTAAAGCACATTCAGCTGTAGATTTTTTTTACTTTCATTACACGTATCCTTTCAACTGCCTGCTACCCTCTATATAATGAAGGCAGAACGTGGCCAAAGATATGGAAATACTTCGCCTTTTTTACGTGACTGGATTTAAAAATGGTTTGTTTAAAATATGACAAAGACTGAGAGCTACATACAAAGTCTTAACCTATAAGAGATGAGAGGTAAGAGCTAGATGTGAATAGAGCGCAAAGGTTCCTTACAAGCAGCCTTTGAATAATTAACCTACTTCTTAAAGTTAGACTACAGTCAGTATTTTTGAAAACCAGTTCATGCATGACCTTGCTGTCCCTCTGTTTTGTCACATTTAACTCTAATACTGAATATTCAACAATAAAATTAATCTTTAGGGATTTGTGAAACCTGGGTTATTGGGTTGTGTGACTGCAAATTGCTATGAGACACTTGCTGCTGTAATAATCATCCAGTAAATCCTAGTATAGTAGACATCCTGCACAGTCATGATTCTCTATCTTTGTCTTTTGTTTAGCTTCGCTTCTTCATCCAACATTTTTGTTCACTCACTCTCGCTCTGTTATCCCCCTCACAACATTTCTGCCAAAGGAATCTGGCATGAGTGCTCATTTGTGATTCGACCTGGAACACCACAATATCAAAGAGTCGTTGCAGCCAGGATGTCAGCACTGCAGGGAAAACATTGCACAGGCAGGAAAAAACTATGTGGGGATATTTTTTAGGCAGAAAAAAAATATTTGGGATGGAAAAATTAAGGTTAAGAAAAAAAGTATATACATGCAATGAAAGTGTTTAAATTGTGCATGTAATTGATATTCAACAAAGATTAATGTGTGTGATTACGGAAGAGCAGCAGCAGATGATGTATCTGTCCCTGACACTGATAAGAAACGACTTTTAGTGAAGCATTTCAAGCTGACCAATAGTGCTGCAAATCTATGATATGTAACACACAATGCTATAATATTAAACACACACATGTAAGCATCAGCTAACTGGAGCAGTTCTGCTATGAGATTACATCTCCATATCATTTATGAAAAGTGCTGTCCCCTCCCAAGGGCCAGACAGTAAACAAAAATCACAAACTGGTACACTGCCACACAACAGACTGATAACACGTCTGGGAGACCGATCAAGCAACTAGAAATTATTCATGCGCTCCGGTTTAGTTCATGTTTGTTCTCTTGTAATCAGTCATTGTTGAAGTGATGATTAATCAGGGACTGATGCTGGAGACGATAGTATTATTTGTAGAGATGATTCGAGGTGGTGGTTTGACATGTCAGGATTACATTGTCTTGTTGTTGTCGGCTTTTTGCAATAAGTGATACTGAATTGGCGGTAATGAATGAATAACATTTCCAGACAACATCCAGCAACATAACATATAGACACCTTGAAATTAAACTAGTTACATGTATACAGTAAATAAGTGGACACAATGAAGTGACATATGTTAAGTTATAAGTAGAGAAATTGGGATTCATCTTTGTGGTGAATGTGAATTGTGGTGAGAATATAGTTTTTGTTATTTATCAGTTAATTTGGCTAACAAGAAACATACATTTATATTTTGTAACAATTATTAATGGAGCTATAGCTCTTAATAATAATAATAATGATTTTATTAATTTTGTATTTCAATTTACTTTTAACTGGTAACGTACATACCCAATTCCATGGATGTAATAAATTCAGTAATTAATCCTGTGAGCTAAGTATTTTTACTATTATTATTATTATTATTATTATTATTATTATTATTATTATTATTATTTTGATCATTTTTACAATAATTATTATGTTTTTATAATTATTACAAGATATTTATTTATTATTTGTTTTGTGTTGTGTTTATTTTTAACTGGAAGCTTACTTACCATCCATGGAAGCATTACATCCGGAAGTGAGTCCCGTGCGCTTCGTGAATCCACCACTGGACGTCGCCATTGTTCTGCTTCCTTCTTCCTACGAGCCCAGTTTGCCATCTGCTGAGCGATCACGTGACATATCTGTCAGGGGACAGCATGGCGGACATGCATGTGGAGCTTCAAAACAAATTGCACCGACTGTCCAGCTAACCCGGCCGCGAGAAACATCCATACCGCGCGTAAAGACGGGCCGTCGGTGCCCGAACACACCGCAGGATGGAGGAGGCGAACAAACTCCAGTTCCCGTCTCTGCCCGCGACCAAAGAGGACCTTTTGGTGAGGCAGCCTGCTTGTCCGGCTAATGCGAGCTAACTACACTCCTGCAGTATTGTCTTGGAAGCTCAAATACGCTCAGGAAATGCTGTACAATTTGGGACATTAAGCAGAAGTGTTATTCCGTTTCACATGCTCGTGTATTGTGTTGACTGTGTCGATGGCTGCATAGCGTTACTGTTCTCTCACTGAGCCAACACTCAGTAGCATAGTCTCCAAACATTAGCCTATGTCCACAAAGTACACCGGTGCTCATTCCCCACCCTGCCTGCTGGCTGAAATCCCTCCAAACTTCCCTCAGGTGCTAACCTCGTTTTTATTTCCCCATTGTACAGGACTGGGCTTATCCAATGAGAAGAGAAATGCAGGTATGTAGAGATTCTGTATTCTGTACAGAGAAGGATCGTACTTGGCAGTGTTTCACTATGCACCAAATCTGTGGATTCACACATTTTAAAGCCGTTCTTAAAAGTATCTTTATTGTTAAAATATGTTCCATCAATCATCCAACTCAATTACAGGCTAATGTATAAAAGAGTGTGTTAGCTTAAAAATATGAGTTGCTATTTAAGGGTGTGGCCATATTTTAAGGATGACAAATTCTGCAGTCCAAAGTAATGATTGCAAAATGATTTGAAGATGTTTTTTTACATGATAAAAAGTATTTTTGTTTTCGTATAGAGTTTAACAGTGAAGCCCAGCATTTAACGCCAATTACATTATTTTACACATGCTTTGAAATCATTTACAATGTTGGGAATCAATCTTTAACATATTCCTATGAACATAGTAACTTCTTGCTGATATCAACACATTGCCCTGTGTTATACCTGAGATCAAAGTTGTTAAGGAAGCCTGATATTTAAAGGTTTATATAGTAGACATACTGGCTGTGTGAACTTATATCCAGGTACAATTTGTGTGTGGACATACAAATACAAGTAAATAAGACATGTTTGTAATAGGGCTTTCCTCTCCTAAGTGTATAAGCTGAGCCTAGGTTTGGGTAGTTATTACTGACTGTTGTTGTTCATGTCTTGCTCTATATTTTCATTCAGGAGATCGTACCAGGACTCTTTTTAGGTCCCTACTCTGCTGCAATGAAAAGCAAGGTAATTATTTTAGCTACCAGGGTTATAAATACAAATAAATGGTGTTGTTATCTGTGAGATGTTTGACATATCAATCTAAACACAGATTGTGTCATTCATTAAGCATTACATAACTTTATAATGATAACTAAAAGCAAAGAACATGTTTATTGTCAATTTACACTAATGGTATTTAGAGACAGCCACACAGAGGAAGTTATTTGCTTAAGTTGTTGTTGCTCATATTGCTTTTCTTTTTCTTTGTGTCTAGCTGCCAATCCTTGAGAGACAGGGCATAACGCACGTTGTGTGTGTTCGCCAAGACATTGAAGCCAATTTTATCAAACCTAATTTCCCTCATTCATTTAGGTAAGTAAGAATTCTTGTGATCTGTGCACTCTGCTCGAGGATATCTGCATGTTTCTGTTATTTAAAGTGATTTCTGGCTAACATATCTTGTTGCCTCTTTGCAGATACCTTGTGTTAGATATTGCGGACAATCCAGTGGAAAATATAATACGATGTTTCCCTTCAGTGAGTTACAAAGTGGGCTTTTACTTCCCTTTTTTGCAAGTGTTTGACTGACTAGAAGCACTGACCTTTACAAAGTGCCTGACGTACTGTCATTCCTTTCCCTCCTGACAGACTAAAGAATTTATTGACGGCTGCTTAGCAACAGGCGGTAAGGATTTGTGCAGTTCTCCTTTTTCATACTTAAGAGCGTCAAGTAGGGAAAAAATGTCATCATCAATCTCGTGTCTCATTCTTTTAGGAAAGGTACTGCTCCATGGTAATGCAGGGATATCAAGAAGGTGAGTTGGTTATACAAGTAATGCATTGGCCATCAGTATGCATATTACTGCTTAAGTTTCTCTGTATATCATTGGATATTGTGTTTTATAACTTTCTTTAAACCAAATTGCAGCTGTGGCTAAAATGGTGTCTCCTTTGTTCATTCTTTCAGTGCTGCCTTAGTGATTGCATACCTTATGGAAACATTTGGGATGAAATACAGGTAATTTAATTTGTTCACATCTGATTATGTCTTTCTATTGTACCCCATTAGATTAAATTGTTGAGTTTGATTCAAGGATAAAGAATTTAGTTGAACATATCATTGCATTCTTTTGTATTGGACAACACTGTATGCCATGCGTTAAGTATAAAACCACGAAAAGCTGTAATGGTGTGCAAGTTTATGAAACATACTGTTGCATAATTGGTAGGATGTAAAATGTAACTTTATAGAAGCACAAGTATATTCACATTTGCTGCAGCTGAAATGACAACACTAAACTGAATGTTATCAGTATTTGTTTCCGTTTTAATAGTTTGCAGTATCTCTCGGTGCTGTGGTTGTAATGTTCTAACATGTACTCTATAGGGATGCATTCAGCCACGTCCAGGAGAGAAGGTTCTGCATCAACCCCAACGTGGGCTTTGTGCATCAGCTCCAGGTAAGACTTTGATTTCTCCCACTCTGATCAATCATCTTGAAAGTCTAATAAATAAGTAAACATTTTAATTCTTTATTATTGTAACTAAATGCACAACTCACTTTTTAGTCTACTTAATAAACTGTTCTGAGCTACTTTACTTTAAAGGCTGTTTCAGGCTCATCTCACAGTGTGTGTTCTTATTCTGAGCCACTAGCTTCGGATGTGAAACTGCAAAAAGGATTTCCTTATCTTTGCGTATACATGTTCAATCTCTGCAATCAATCAATTTGTCTAGCATCTTTCATACGGATAAGTGCAGTTCAAATTGCTTCAAAAGATTGAAGAATGACAAGCACAAAGTAGACGGAACTAATCAAAACAACTGAAACATTTTGAGACTAATGCATGAACAAACATGAAATTGTAAAATGTATATAAAAGTTAAAAAAAAAACTGATATAATAATAAATATCAGGTTAATAAAATAATTATAAAATGTATTAGTATTCAACTCTTAATACAGTGATAAAACAGGATAAATCAGCTGTCAGATCCTCAGGCAAATATTTCCTGCAAATCAAAGTATAAAAACTAAAAATCCTCAGACCTCCATTTTAGAACAACCAACAGATGTGTGCCTGAGGACCTGAGGGGCTGCACTGTTTCACATAAACACAGGAGGCATCTGAAATATTCATGCTGGTGCAAACACTACTTTACTGCTTTAAAAACAGTCAAATCATTTCAAATTCAATACAGGATCAAATGAAATGACAGGCCTAATGTTTTAGTTCTCTTTCTGCGCCTGGACAGAACGCAGAGTGGTGTTCACTGCAGTTACTCCAGTGACAGCCCACTCTAGACATTTCACCTTCAGTGGAAGATTTATTCCAAAATTCACTAAAGAGAACCACAGGAAGTCCTTCCCACATGTGGCCTGCAGACTCCTGAGCTCCCTTAGAGCCAGTCTGAGCCAATAGACTGGCACTGGGACTAACCTCACCAATCAGCAGCTTAAACCATCTTAAACTGCAATACGGATAATACTCACTGCTGGCTGTATGTGCAATTATTCAACTGTAAAACGCTGGTGATTGGAATTAGGGCTGCTCGATTATGGCAAAAATCATAATCTTGATTATTTGGGTCAATAATTGATATCACGATTATTCAAAACGGTTATCCATTTACTTTGAAAACATCAAGTTATTGGAGAAAAAAAACGTGAACAGTATGTTTTTAACAGTTGATTACCCTGAACTTTAAGTATAATTCAACTGAAAAACCAATAAAAAAATGTTTTTTATAATAATTACAAAATAATCGTTTTATTTCGATTACGTTGTTTTCGTAGTCGTTGCAAGCCATAATCGTAATTGCGATTTAAAATACGATTTAATTGAGCAGCCCTAATTTGAATCCAAAATGAGGCTGGTCTTGCTAGAAAAACAGAAATCCATTGTTGATAATTTCATACCATAATGTATTAATCTTTTCTCAATGTCATGGATTTTCCTTTTTACATTACATAAAATAAACAAACATTCACACACATTTAGAGCCCTCGAGAAGCGTTTTTCATTCAATGTATTCTAACCTGTCACAAAACTAAATGTAGTATTTCTCTTTTCTTTTTTATAGGAATATGAAGCAATCTACTTAGCCAAGTTGACCATTAAGATGATGTCCCCGATGCAGCTGGGCCGGTCCTTCTCCTTACAAGGTGGGATGACAGGTTTGTACACAATGTACCGCTCAGCCACACCCGTCCCCTTGATTTTGATTCACTATTTTAGAAAGCATATGAAACAGGTTTGATTCGTTCCAGGAAGGGAGTAGCATTAGCTGTTCGTTTAGCACATTGTTGAGACTGACTTACAGGATTGGAGACTTAATTTATCATCAGCGTTTCGTTATTGACGATGATTGAGAGACAGTAGCTCCTAATGGTTATAGTTTTTCTTTGAAAAGGAGGCTGGCTCTCATTTGCTAGAAAACCAGCAAATCCATTGTGGGTGATTTCATAACATACTGCATCCTCTTTCGCAATGTCATGATTTTTTCCTGTTTACAAGACAGTAAGAGAAACTAATGTCCACCTACACTTGGAAAATATCTCATTATTTTTTATTATAATTAAATAATTTTTGCTTTCTACATTTCTGTTTCAGGAAGCCGTAAGCGCAGCCTGGAGGAAGATGAGGACTTTGGGTCGATGCATGTCACAGCAGCGCACAACGGATGAGCTGTGCTGATATTTAGCCGCGTGGCGCAGTGCACTCCATTTTTTTTCCACATTTTTAATGGGATTAAAAATGTTGTAAATATTTGAACTTTTTCTAAGAGGAAGGGACCGGGTGGGGTGCTCCTGTCTGAGACATGCAGCACTGTCGGGGAATGGGACGATTTGATAACTCCTTTTTTTTCTCAAGCTGAATGCACTGATGGGAGATTTTTTGCAGTTTTATAGTATTTAAAGCATTTTGCATTTGCAGCGGGACAGTATTGCAATAATGCACTTTCTATACTTGAATTTGTGTAGAAGACGAGAAGGGGGCGGCTGGCAAAATGGAAAGTAGCCAGGACAGCGCCCGGTGGAGGACACAAAGAGAGGAAAAGCTAATGCCTTTATTTTGGGAGTAATAGGACTAAGGACTAATATCTGGCTTAATGTGGTATAGTAATGAATGGGAAAATAACAACTCACTGCTTAATAAAAACAGTCTGACTGAATACTGGGTTTTTATTCCTATAAAAAATATTTCCAGTACTTTTTTTAGGGACAAATTCTACAGTAAAATAAGTTATATTTTTTTAGACCATGTATTTCAGTTGCCATTGAAAAAACTGTCACTTATTAGTTTATTATCCTACATATTGCCTTTTTTAAAGGCTTGAATTCATTTTGAACAATTTTGCGCAGACAACATAGCTTTGGAACGCCCACAGATACGCGCATCATCTCCCCCGTCTTCATCACCGTGCCTACGTCAACCTTCTCCCCCCCTTCAAGACACCATCTGCGGTCACCGAAGCCTGATAAGAATGTGTGTGTGTACAAAACGCAGCAAACTCTTACTGATATGTGCTGAGTCCAGGGCAGGCTCAAGGGCGTATGGCACTCAACTCTTTCCAGGACAAGCCGGGGCCCTGCCTGCCAGTAGCTTTGCCAATATCTGTGTTGATAATAGATTAAGAGTGGTGAATTACCTTAGAAACAGGAACGGCTCAAAAGTTTGTGTGAGTTTATCAAATTTAGAAGTGAGTCCATGTCAGCCACAGCTTGCCACAAAAAATCTGAGTGATAGTGTATTTAACTAACTTAAACTTTATTAAATGTCAGATCATTGGCAGGAAAAACGTTTTTAATCAATGATTTTATCACTGAGCACAATCTCAATTTTTTACGGAAACTTGGATTGAACAAAATAACAGTGCAGCTGTTCTTATCGAATCAACCCCTCCCAACTTTAGTTTTATGAATCAGGAAAGAATGCATAAGAAAGGAGGTGGAGTTGCTATTTTTTTTAATGATTCCCTTCAATGCTGGAAGAAGACATCTTATGGAAACTTAGCTTATTTTTAATATGTGGCCCTTCAGCTGAAATGCTCCTCTCGAGCTCTGTTCCTAACTATCTATAGTCCACCCAAATACTGTGCATGACTTTACTGAACTGCTGTCTATAGTGTGTATTGACTTTGACCGTCTAGTCATTGTTGGTGATTTTAACATCCATGTTGACAACCCCCAGGACAGAAGGTCTAAAGAACTGTATTGTGTTCTTGATAACTATGGACTGACTCAGTATGTGACGGAGCCCACGCACAATAAGGGGCACACTCTGGACTTAATTATCTCAAAGGGTCTGAATATCTCTAAGGTTGTGGTGACTGATGTTGCACTCTCTGATCATTCCTGTGTTTTCTTTGAGAGCTCTATTTCTGTTCACAAAAATGTTCAAAAAGAGGTAACCACAAAGCGATATTTAACTGAAAATGATAGGGAAATGATTACTCAGAATTTTTCTTCCACACTTGCCCCTACTAACATCTCATTAAATGAGCTAGTACATCATTTTTAATTTCAAAAATGGAAAAGATTATAGATGCCATTGCTCCAACTAAGGTAAAGGAAGTGACTAGCAAGAAAATATCTCCATGGAGAAAGGCCATGACCGTGAAAACAGAAAAAAGAGTGTTGAAAAGCTGAACGTAGGTGGCGAAAAACAAATCTCCATGTTTATTTTTAAATCTATAAAGAGAGACTTGGCTTTTATCATTTGGAATTGAAAATTGCAGGAGAGTCTTTCTTCTCTGACATCATTGCCAAAAACAAAAACAATGCACGTGCCTTGTTTGCTACCGTTGACAGACTAACTAACCCCCCAGTGTCAGTAGCCTCTGACTTTCTATCCACCAGGGCCTGCAATTAATTTGCCACCTTCTTCACTGAAAAAATTCAGAAAATCAGACAAGCAGTCAGTGCCTCTGCATCAGGTACAGTAAATGTGTTGTCCCTGTGTCCACTTAAAATCAATTCAAACACCATGACACAATTCCATCAGATTAATGATAAAAACCTAGAGGACATTATACAACTTCTGAAATCCTCCTGCTGCCTTGATATTATTCCAACAGGATTTTTCAAAAATGTTTTTCATTGCATGGCCTCAGATCTACTTCATATAGTAAACAAATCTCTTCACTCAAGAGTTTTTCCACAGGCCCTGAAAACTGCAGTCATTAAACCGCTCTTAAAAAAATAATAATCTAGATGCTTCAGTAATGAACAATTACAGGCCCATATCAAACCTGCCATTTCTAGGTAAAATCATTGAAAAGGTAGTTTTTCAACAGTTGAGTAATTTCTTGCATTAAATAACTGTTTCAATGGTTTCCGGTCAGGCTTTGGTCCAAACCACAGCACTGAGACTGCTCTTGTAAAGGTCTTCAATGACATCCACTTAAACACAGACAGTGGCAGAACTTCAGTGTTAGTATTATTAGATCTCAGTGCTGCGTTTGACACTGTTGACCACAACATATTACTAGACCGACTGGAAAACTGGGTGGGACTTTCGGAAACAGTTCTAAATTGGTTTGAATCCTACTTAAAGGACAGAAACAACTTTGTTTCTATAGGTAAATACAAATCTGAGTTGACAAATATGACATGTGAGGTTCCTCAAGGCTCCATCTTGGGGCCTCTTCTCTTTAACATCTACATGCTACCACTGGCTCAGATAATGAAAAACAACAAAATAAGTTACCATAGCTATGCGGATAACACCCAAATTTACATAACCATTTTACCAGGAGACTATTCTCCAATTCAAACACTGAGTAAGTGCATTGAACAAATCAATCACTGGATGTGTCACAACTTTTTCCAATTAAACAAAGATAAAACTGATGTAATGGTTTTTGGAGCGTTTAAACAGAACGTTTAAAAGTTAGCGCAGAGCATCAGTCTGCATTGTTCAAAACAACAGATAAAGCCAGAAATCTAGGTGTAGTCGTGGATTGTGACCTTAGTTTCAACAGTCACATTCAAACAGTTACTAAATCAGCCTACTATCACCTAAAGAATATATCTAGGATTAAAAGACTGATGTCACAGCAGGATTTGGAAAAACGTGTCCATGCTTTTATCTTCAGTAGACTGGACTACTGTAATGGTGTCTTCACAGGTCTCACTAAAAAATCTATTAGAAAGCTGCAGCTAATTCAGAACGCTGCTGCTCGAGTCCTCACTAACACTAAGAAAGTGGATCACATCACTCCTGTTCTGAAGTCTTTACACTGGCTTCCTGTGTGTCAAATAATTTATTTCAAAAATATTGCTGCTGGTTTATAAAGCACTGAATGGTTTAGGCCCAAAATACATTTCTGACCTGCTAAATGATGAACCATCCAGATCTCTCAGGTCTTCAGGGACTGGTCTGCTTTCTGTCCCCAGAGTCAGAACTAAACATGGAGAAGCAGCGTTCACTTATGATACAAATATCTGGAACACACTCCCAGAAACCTGCAGGTCCGCTGCAACTCTTACTTTTAAATCCAGGCTGAAGACTTTTTTTTTTGCCGCTGCTTTTAATTGATATATTCATATATTAAACTGCACTGTAATTTTTATTATCTTTGCTTTTTAATGCCATTTTCCTAATTTCTTTCATTTTTGTAAAGCACTTTGAATTGCCTTGTGTTGAGTCCCCCCAAAGGTAGTTAAAGTCATTATTGGGGTTGAAGTCCCCTGCGTGTGCGGTTTTGGTTTCAAGACCCTGGTTCGCGGAGGACACCAAAAAGGTCCTAGAAAAGACAACTTAAAATGAACTAATGGGCATTTAAAGAAAAGAGGAATAGTTTGGCGAAAACTAAAAAGGTACGATGGGGTACAGGAATTAGTTTTGGTTTCAAGAACCTGGTTCACGGAGGACACCAAAAAGGTCCTAGAAAAGACAACTTAAAATGAACTAATGGGCATTTAAAGAAAAGAGGAATAGTTTGGCGAAAACTAAAAAGGTACAATGGGGTACAGGAATTAGTTTTGGTTTCAAGACCCTGGTTCACGGAGGATACCAAAAAAGTCCTAGAAAGACAAGGTAAATTTAACTATGTGCATTTAAAATAAAAAAATCGTTTTGGCGAAAACTAAAAAGGTACCATGGGGTCAGATTATAATTTTTCAAAGGAGGGTTCGTTCAGATGTGTGTATCTCACACTGCACTGTAACTGTGATTCATGTATCTTTGCTTTTAAATGAGTGTTTTTAAATGCCATTTTATATCATTGCTTTTAAATGAGTGTTTCATATAAAACAAATGTGTGTACATTTGAATTAGTAGAAAAATAGGGAAACAAACACAGTAGATCATAGAATATTTTATGTGATTATATCATATTCTGAAAATAAATTACATTAAATATGTACCCCTGTTCTCCAGAATAACAGCATAATGATATAACTTAAATAATAGTCCCTTAATAAAAATCATTTTTTATCCATTTCTCATCACAAAATGTTTCTTTCACACCTGGGATCAAAATTAAAATGTCGACCAAATACAAAACGTTAATTCCTCACCACTGAAATATAAACCTTTTTTTCCCACTAGAAATATTATACATTATAACAGTCTGATATTATTGATTCATGTCTTGTAGTGTTAACACCCTCATTAGTTATCCAGCAACATTACTGTCAAGCATATAGAGCACTTTGTACCAAAGAACATATTATAAAAAGAGACAACTTAAATTTCATCTATAAATCCTAAGCAATTGTATTTACTGGCAATTGGATAAGTCATAAAGATCATTATTTTCTAAGTAAGTTCCCAGAAAACAACTTATTGTTAGAAACACAATGAGAAGACATTTAGAGTAACTGACATTAGTTTCTTCGGATGTTGGATGAAGATGATGGCAGAGCTCCACCCTGGTGAGGTAGCTATGGGTAGCTATGGTTACCAAAGGGGTGGAGGATGGTGTTGTACCGTACGGCTTCAACGCCCATTTATGTTTACTCAGTGTTGAGTTCAGGATCACAACCACTGACTCATCCTTGGCCAGCTCTCCTAATTCTTAAGACATTTTGTTTTGATGTTTCAGCGAGTAGATAAAGGTGTGGTCCATCCCCTCCAAAAATGGAGGTTTAAAGCTTCTGCTGTCCTTCGTTGGGAAATCGACACTGCATGTAAGTCTCATGCGATGCGGTGTAGCCAAACTTTTGGTAGAAAGCCACATTGGTGGGTGAACATTCAAGTGTGATTTTGTAGCATTCCAGTTTTTTGCTGAGAAGAGTAAGAACTGAAACCAACCTACAGGGACAGAGAGAAAACAACAGAGAGGAACATGAAAATAAAGCTCATTAAAATCCTAAATAACTGCATTATGTTTGTGATGTTTGATTTGTGGGACATTACATCACATTGCATTTAGCTGACGCTTTTATCCAAAGCGACTTAAAATAAGTGCATTTGACCAAGAAGATACAAACTTGAAGAAAAAAGAATCATATTAGTACATCAGGTTTCATAGAGCCAAAACATGTCAAGTGCTACTCAACTAGCTTTGACAAAGAGAAGGTTCTCTATACTCACAGTTTACCCAGCTGCTTCCCTCTGCACACGTCACTGACTACTACTTCCTCCACCCGGCCTCTCTACAAATAAAACAGAATAGAGGATATCCATTAAAAACATTATCGTTATTATGCAAATTGAATTTCCAAAGTTACAAGTGAACCAAAAAGTATTTGGAACTTTTCTTATGGTTAGGAACAATGGTGATACTAGTCGCCATTCTGATAACCACTTCATTAATAAGTAACTTCTTTAGAGGAAATTAAAATAGCTTTACGGGATGTAATTTACCTTAGCACAGGAGTGGATGAATTTATGTTCTGTAATCAAGGTGGCTGTGGCAACGATCTGTCTCAGGTTTGTGTCCTCCACCACAACGACGTAGTAGTCTCCTGACTTCTTCATATGATCAAACTTTTCTGGAAGCAATTAGATAATAAACAGTTCACTGATCTTTTCTTACACAGGATTGTATATAAAGTTCTTTTTTTAGGATAAGGGTTCTCTCTCTTCTCAATGTGATCTAATGCATGTCAAATATGTATGTGTTGTGATTGTTTTGGCACAAGATGCAAGTTGGTAACACTTTAGGATTTTAAATATGAAAACTGCAAGTGGTAAATGTAGCATTATGCTAAGCACGACTTACTCGTGAACTGCTCTGGTGTGACGTCCCCCGTTGTGGTGAGTTGAGATAAAACTTTGAAGAATCCTAGAACACAACAACTGTTATTAAATTATATAAATGTAGAATTAAAATATGAAATTCCCAAGATCCTCCATATAGAGTAGGATGCCATGGGACAACAAACATGCTTTCCACATCAAATGTTGGTCTTTAATATGTTGTGTATGCAGTCTTTGACTCACCCCTGTGGAAGTCTGCCGTGCAGAGCGGCCTCAGCACCAGGCCCTCCCCCGGGCTGGAGGGAGAGATGGGGGGAGAGAAAGGGACAGTGTTGCTACTCCAGTCCAGCTCCTGGAGGAGGGAGGGCTCAAAAATTGGAGTCTCGTTTAGCAGCATTCCACAATCTCTTCTACGGAAACACACACAGTAAGTAACCAGTAAGTCCACCAACACACACCCATGACAAATGGTATATGGAAAATACAGGAAATATGACACACAGAATATATCAGCCCATCAGACTGGATTTGTCTGTTCTAAATCACATAGAACTTTGACCTGACAAATAAAGTTTCACTTGGTAAAAAAAGTGTTCATTACTTTACTGCCACACTCCAGGAGTCGATAAGCTAGTTGGACAAGGGAACACTTACATATTAATTTCAATGTTGATCATCTTTCAATAATACATTATAAAGTGATTTCCGTCTTTAGCATTCTGTAAGGTCTGTGCTAAAGCCTGACCTTACAGCATTCATAAATGATTTTCTTTCCAGGATCTGGCCCAGGATATGCAATCTGGAGAGGGACTGTCCTACTAAATGTTTCCTCCTCATCTAAACTATGTAACTATGACTAATGCGTCATAATTCTAGTTTCCATGGCAGCAAAACACAATTACTATAGTTTACCGCGTCATGTTAATTTAAATTAGTTGTATTATTATTATTTGTATCCCCTTCTGATGTAGCCTTTTTACTTTTATTCATTCAAATGGTATGGCTCATATAATTACTATTCAGGGGTTTCCTCCTTCCCTGTGTTTACCTAGAGTAATGTACCTTGTCTAAAATTTGACTCTACTGCTTATATTAAAACATGTTTGTCAAATAAAGTTACACTCCTATGTTTAAAGGGTAATGTTTGTCTGGCTAACGTTAGCATCACACAACAAGTCTAATAACTGTCATTACTCAATGAATTAAGTAGGAAGCTAAACAACTGCATTGATATGTTTTTTTAAGCGTCATACTTTTCTCCTGTGTCCTGTCAAACAGCTTCAAGAAGCCACCTACACATGAGTAAACTATGTATAGCTTAGACAGCGTCAGAGCTGAAGTTCACATAAGCGTCACCCATTCATCCATGGCGCAATCCCCAAAGGCTAATCCGCTAGCTAACTATTTTTAATCACTTACCTGTGGCAAACACACCCGAAAGAAGGTCTTGTAAAGTATTCGCAGAGTGAGATAAATGAATGACAACCGGTGTAGGAGATTAGCTGGTGATACTCCAGTGTGAGGCGTCTTTGAGGACCCACTGTGGACGGACCAGGAAATGGAAAGTGTGATCGCTTCGACTCTTTTTCACCGCACGTTCTCGTTATACACGTGTCGTTCACATTCATTTTTTAGTATGTTTATGGTATAGTATATTAGCCTCCATAGGAATACTTTAATCCGCATTCAGTACGCGTTTTAAGCTGTGTTTTATGATGTTGATATATCAGGACGCCTTCAGATTGGACTAGACAGTATAGGTGACTGTGGAGATGCCTGTTCAGAACTTTGCGAACTTTATTGAATCGCTTAAAACGTGTCCTTTTTGACAGACTTATTACCAGACATCGTTCTTACTGTGATGACAAGCAGGTTTGATACCCGTATATATACCTTCATGTAGCCTATACGTGAAGCACAGGTTGTGTGATCGGGTACGGATCGGGTAGTGACAATAAGCACACGTGGCTGATCTGTTGGCTGCTACTGTTTGCCGATGACGTCAATGCATCAGTAAAAGTACACACCCCTCTCAGATAGTAACTTTTTTATGCATATAACAAGGCAATGCAAGGCAAGTTTATTTATATAGCACAAGTAGGCTATTAACACTGTTATTTGGGATTAACATGTGTTTACAGAAAGCAAGTGTTATTGTTTATGAAGGCAAACATTATATGTGCTGTTTGGTTGTGTTATTGTTAATGTTCTGACTTGTTACCTAATATTCACCAGTACAATAAAATACAAATTCAGCATTCAGTTTTATAGTGATCTAAAATGCAATAAAAATATATTTAAGTTAAATATGCATGTACCTCTTTTAATAAAATGTTTAACAAACTGTATTCCTTATATGTTTTTGTTAACTTTATAAGCATTTCATTAAATAACAAAAATAAAAGTAAACTGATATTAACAGAAACCATTTCATATTTGATCAGACTGATATATGACTAATCAGTCATTTAGTCTGATTGCCTGTCAGAGCACTCACACGTACACATTGGACTAATCAACTCAAAGGTCCAATGTATAAATACTGGCCACTACTCATTGGGAAGGCTTCACTATTACTTATACAATTTGATTTACATTAGCAAAGGTGGTGAACATGAACAAAGCATCAACAAAGGTGGGTTTTGTCTCAATACAAAATATTAAATTACCATGTTTTGTTAAAAAGCTGGAGAAGCTCTGTTTATTAAGTCTTTTGTATTCACATATTTTACAAAAACTACATTTACAGAAATTATCCATAACCGAACAAATCTTGATTTAGGCACAAACATACAGGAAAGCTCAGTCCAAAAAGTTCTGTCATTAATAGTTATGAAAGATAACCAGGAAAATATATCATGGATATTAAACAAAATAGTCCAACTTCTTTTTGTAAATTGTGACAAATTGAAATCTGAAATCAAAAATCCTATACTGTATCATCTTACAACAGCTTCAAAACAAAGAAATAAACACAAAGTAGAAATCACAACACTTCAGCTTTAAGTGGAAGTCTGTGGGCTGTTCTTTGGGATAAGGAAACAAAAGCACTTATTCATGCGCATTTCACCTCACATTGCCCTTGCACTCTTATAACAAAAAATTTAACTTATAACAAACACAGCGTCCATATTTTATGTCCATTGATAACAAACTTCAGATGCAGTGATATTTGACAATACTGGAAAGGATGTGCATCTGCTTTTCATTCATGGCGTGTTGTGTCTTTCCACCCTCCTCCTTCTTCAGCAGCAGCAGCAGCTTGTATTTGGGACTGATGTGATGTGGTTATTTTTCCTATTAATTTGTAATCCTGTGTTCACTGATTGTATTTATTTTAGGTTTAGTTTAATTGTTGGCTTAAGTTAGAGGGAGGGGGCCCAGATCACACGGAGTCTTCCTTCTTCATGTTCATGTTGGCCAGCACCTTGAGTCTTCTGTTAGTAGACTTTACTGTTAGTTATAATGTTTAAAGATTCATTAAGCTACTCTTAATGTCTTTTGGTTATTCTAGGTATTTTTATAAAAGTGATTCTCTTGGGTTGTAACAACTGCACTACTTAAAAATATATTTAAGCAGAGGATGATTATGTCCTTTACTACGAGTTATAAACTAGCATTCCTCAATGTAATTAGTCAAAGGCAGATACGATCATTCAAAAAAACGTTCAGGTAATTAAATATCCAGAACCAATAAGTCAAAAGCTCAGTAAACTTGTTGTCGACTCTTGATTACGTTTTACTGCTAATTCTGCTGCCAAAGCCTCTTGGATGAGTAGCAAAGAGTCTTCCAGCAAGTAGAGCAGTCACAGACCAACAATTTCTACTTGCACTTTCGTTCCAAAATGATGGACACAAATGACCCACGGTTATATTCAGTAGAACATAATATGATCTTATTAAGAGAGAACTGACCATTTTGAGATGCTAGTTAAAGACTGGGAGAACTTGTACAAAATATACTACATCCCGTGTTGCCTATGCATCTCAAGCAAACAGTATTAGAAAAACTAAGATGTACATGTCCACTGTGTGTTAAATAACAAAACTGGTTGCAATGGATGATATTTCACCCTAAATACAGAACCCACGTGGGTCAAAAACACTTTGTCTGCAGCATTATGTTGATAGGAACATTCATATTTGACAGAAAGGCTGAACAATACTAAAGTGACATTCTCTTACTCCAAGGTAAGAAATAAGAACATGTGATTTTGCCTACAGTTAATTCACAGTCGAAACCCATAAAATAATAACGCACAAATACATCAGATGAGTTTCTCCACTCAGAATACGTAGCTGTTCGCCATTAGCAAAACAAGTGAAAATAAAGTCTGATAAAAGGAAAACAAACAAAGACCCAAATAGCTTTTACCTAGTAAAGACACCTTCAAAGCCCTTCTCTCTGAATGCAAAGCATGCTGATTTCTGACAGCCAGTCCTAAATGTGACTCCCTGCTGAAGCTGGTGGTTCAATGTGTGGCACGTGAATAAAGGGCAATGCACCCTTGCATTTCTTGACTTGCACCCATCGATTGATATAATGTTCCAAACACTCTGGAATCAGTAATGCAGAGGCCATTCACAATAGTCCCACCTTATTAAGGCAGCTCGAAACAGTCCAAAGGCCATGTTAGCAATGCTTTTTAATTATGGTTTTGAATAGTTGATAACCACTGACTGTATACCAAATGGAGCAGGGTTGAAATAGCTCTGTCTGTGCCTCTTGTGATGATGATGATGATGATGATGTGGTAGACTCTCCTGCTGAAAACAATCTGTGCCTCAGGGTTCTGGGTCTTGTTGACTCTGCATGCGTCTCTCTGCAGCTGCTGCCATGGTTCTACGTCTCAACGTAGTCAAGTTCAATTCTGGACCAGTGTCCTCCTCTTCCTCCTCCTCCTCTTCCTCCTCCAGTTCAGGCAAATCCACGTCCGGATCCTCTGGACTGTTGTACATATATCTCCTAGAAGGGAGTAATAAACAACATACAGCATGATCATGGGAACAGAACATGGGTTTGTTTTTTTTAAGGGGAAAAAGGCAACCATAAATGTCTACCAGTTGTGAACAGAGGTTCTACTTATTAGTCGTGTACAGATGAGCTATTCTGGTAGCCAAACAAAGACGGCTTTTAAATTGTTTTAGGTGTCTGTTCCTTCCACAGACCAAGACAAACTCGACCCCCACAAAGAAGGGTCTATTTCCCAAAACACAATTTCTACAGCTGAGCTACGATGCATAATCACAGTCACATTAAATATGTAACCATAGCCAAGCAGCACATTCTATGAGTTATAAAATAAGCAGTGTGTATGTCCCAACCTGCGAGCCTGCTGGACCATCTCTTCTTTCCTCTGCCTCAACATCTTCTGCCTCTCCTCAGCCGACTTAGAGAAGCGACTCCCTCTGACCTCCATGGTTTCCGCCTCACTGAGGCCCGGCTCAGCTGCCTCACTGGACCCCTCCTGCCCATTAGACTCAGAGTTCAGCTGTGAAGGGGCACGCTCTATTGCCTGATGAAAGAAACAAATACTTTATTATGTGACAAATTGTTGCAATCTGCCTTTAGGTCAGTGGTCGCCAACCAGTCGATCGCGAGTGTGGTGCGGGTAGATCGCGGACAGTTACAAAAAAAAGTAACAAAAGAAAGAAAAAGAAAATTAAAATAATAATGTTTGAAAAATACGTTTTTAGATGTAAAGCTATCATCCACCACCCCGTTAGCAGGTGCCACTTGATTGACGTATATTTGAGACACCTCAATAATATAATACATTAACCGTGCTTTACGTGAACCTCATCATGACACAAGAGACGACGGCAGGACTGTAATTTCCCGTGTTCAGTGAACGCAACAGAGGCAACACACCAGACCAATCAGAGAGTTGCATGGAAATACACGTGTGCTTGTGTCATTCAAGCTCGGCTCTGTGTGTGTGTGGCGATAGCGCATTTAGTGTGATAGAGAGGGAGAGAGAGAGTGAGAGAGGGAGAGAGAGAGGGAGGGAGGGAGAGAGAGAGGGAGGGAGGGAGAGAGAGGGACCGGTGCTAGCAGGGACCGTGATGTTAGCATCTGGTTAGCTAGCTGCACTAACGGTCATAAGGAGCTGTTTCCACAACAAGCTGGAGGAGAGTCGTCTCCTGTCAGACTGAGGGGCTCAGGTGAGCTAAAGGACTCTCTGAGTGTTTAGAACAGTTTTGTCACAAATTATTCAAAAGATTATTTCCGCGGCACACCTTCATATGATCATTATAGTTATACCAACAATAAGAGAATACATGAAAAACAGGTATGAAATAGCCTACTACTGTATATGGCAGTAAAACAAGAATACAGTTTAATGTGATTTGTAAAATATCCATAAAGAAAAAGAAAATCTGTTTACAGTTCTGTCTCATATGGGTGCTGAGAGAGGTATCCATAGATCTCTTCATGTTGCTCTCAAAGTGCACCAGATTGATGCTTTCAACTTCAATATTTAAAAAAAAATCTTCCCTGGGGAGCATCCCCCCGGACCCCCCTTGAGAAGGTGAGGTCCGCCCCCCAATAGCACTTTACCCTTGCCTATATGCCGTGAGCTGATTATGGAGCCTTCATTGTAACAGTAATTCAGATGCAAATAGCCGATATAAAAGGCCTCAAATTGGAAGCATTGTCTGGGCCGTCTTTTTCACTCAATTCTGCAATAGGTAGATCTCGCCTTTCACCTAGGCCGAGGTCGGTGATCTTGGGCTTAAAAAGGTTGGTGACCACTGCTTTAGGTAAACCAAAGGGAAGTCAAACAGAGATCCAAGAAATATTTGACTGACCTGTGTCGGGAAAGGCACCTGGATGCGTCCCTCCAGGATGTTGTCAGTGGTGACCTCCACAGAGCGGGTCAACTGCAGATCCTGCATCACCAGGTAGGGGGGCACCTGAGGGAACATCTCCTGGATCTGATGGGCCTGATGACCACAAGGTTCATCAAACATTAAAAAAGCAATAGGGACATTATTTAGAGAGTGATTATTGGAGATGGAAAACTTTGTTGTGACTTGAAAAAATGAAAGAAACGGGTCTGAAACATACAGTATACATGATTTTTTAGGTATAAAGCGGTTTACATTTTCACTTAAATACCCTTAGCATCTTTTGTAACCAACAGTTTTCAAATGACTCAGTTGATTAAATAAAGTTGTTATCTCTGTGTCAACACGCATTAACCAGGAAGTCAAATAAGGGTCATGGTAGAAAACCCAGGCAACATTGGCTACTTATAAAACAGACAGACAGGGAGTAGAGAGTGACTAATTGATGACAGAACTGGATTTATGCAAATCAACTATACCAAAACCAAATACGTGGCCTCAAATTGCTATCTGTGTATCGCCTCTCATAAAACCAACAAGAATGTCAACAGACTGTAAACATGAACTCACCATGGCCATGAGCTGAGAGTTGTTGGCCTGAGCAATGCCCAAGATATTGGTGGTGTGCATTACTTCCACCGAGAAGCTGGGCAGCCAGCTGGCAATGCGAGATCCTGCAAGAGAATGAATGGATTTTAGAATGTATTGTCATTCACAGCCTGATAAGGTAAGGTCACTTCCACAACACCTTCCTTAGGCGCTTTCACACCAAGTACTTTTCCCAGGAATAGTTCCCGGAACTATCTAGTAATTCGCGTTCAGCCATTCACACCGGAATAAGTCCCTGAGGGAGGATTAAGCAAATGAAGCCGCTGACGTCACTTCTTCTTCTTCTGCTTTGGGTTTACTGGCAGGCAACAACTTCACGGCGTATACTGCCCCCCGAAGTCCCGGAGCCCCCCCGGACTCCGGGACTTTGGGTGGTAGTAAATCGCCACCCGAAGCCCCGGGTAAATCACCGGAAGCGCGACACCTCCTCATCACTACACCGATCCCATGTTTTATTTTGTGTTGCCATAAGTTATTCTCTCTCCGTTGGTGCGCTGGGCTAATGCTAATGCTAATAATGCTAATGCAAGGAAATAAAATGGTGGCTTCGCAAAAACTTTTCAGAGTTTTACGGGGCGTGGTTTGCAATTCGCCCAGCCAATCAGAAATTGGAACCTTTTTCTCCCAGGAAAGTACCTGCTCTCTAGCAGGGACTAAAAAGGGGTGAAAAGGTTCCCTGGTGTGAACGCAACATCGCAGGAACTATCGGAACTATTTCTGGGAAAAGTACGGGAAAAGTACTCCGGTGTGAAAGCGCCTCTTGTGTGTGACAGACTCACCATCAAAGTGGAAGAAGTGATTGTGGTGGTTGATGTGTGGTCTGGCCTCTGGAGCGGCTCCTACGGGGCCGATGTTGTCTTCCAAGCCCGCGCCTGGCTGCTGGCCTCTCGCCGGGGCCCCGTCCCCATTGATGTTCAGGGATGTCCGGCATGTTGGACAGGAGGTGTCCTGTTCGAGCCATGAGCGCAAACAAGAGCTGGAAACACAACCACAATTCGCTAATGTTATAATGGAATTTCTCTGCATAGAACCTGACATTATTTAAGGTATCAAAACAAGTCTTCTATAGCTTAACATCAGAATGTGTGCAGGGAAGCTTAAACTGGTATAATGAGAGGGCAGGAGATATATATCCAAACAAAAAATATCTTATAAAAGCTAATACAAGTTCCACAGTCGCTTCTGTTTTGGGAACTAACCAAATGAAGGATACTTTATTCAGGGATGGTATATCCAGTTGCCTACAATTCCTTTAGCCTCTCCTTCAGCCATCTTTATTCTGTAAGCTATGTAGGAAGCCAGTTTAAGTCCAAGCAGGGATGCTGCTTAAAAAAAAAACATGTTACTTGTGGAAGAGATGGCCACAGGGTAGTCTGCGTGCGGTCAACATGGTATCCCAGCAGATGGCACAGTCATCGTCATTAGCTGTCAGCTCCTCTGCAGTTGCCACGGCAAATCTGCAAAGATAAAAATAAGAGTACATAATGATGAAACAGTTGGTGGTCGATGGATTTATGAGAAACAATTGAACTATACCAACAAAAAACTACAAAACAATGACATAAAAATGCAATCAAATATATATATTATTACCTGGCCTCCATGTTGTTGATGACACGAAGGTAGTTCTTGTGTCTGCGGACACGGCGCTGGACCTCGTGGAAGAGATACCGCAGCTGCATGAAGATCACCAAGCTAGCCATGGACAGCCAGATGTTTCCAAAGAGCTAATGATACAGAATGATTAAAGATTGAGAGTAATACATGAGAGAGGGGCAGATGAAATGATGATGACGCTACATAGAGACACATGCTTCACTTTTGTCTTACCAGCATATGGATATGATGCATCAGGTCCAGGAAGAGCATAGCCAGCTCCATAACGAAGTCAGTGTAATAGACATATGTGCCCTTATTCTCCCAGGTCCCTGGATGGTTCAGATCCCACAGATGAATAGAATATCTGCGGTGACATGTATAACTCTGTCAGGCCATAACACTGGTGATATTTAAACTGAATGGTGGTGATACAGCCTTTAACGTGAATGGGAATTATAAATTCATAAAAGCAATGTTGCCATCAGAAGCTGCAAACTAACATCTCAGGATAACTAACAAGAAGAAAGACTAACATCTGTTTAACAGCGTTATGCCAGTATGCTTGGTTTGAAATATTCAAACAACAACATATGGTGTGTAGAGACACATGTTAACACAAACCAAGAGAAGAACGTAAAATCAATGTATTTTTCATTGATAAAGTAATGCAGTCTGTACGTTTTAACGTTAGATAAATCCGTAAGTATATATGCGCACCGCGGCCGATTAGATTTGTATCCGCTGCTCTTATAATCCCAGCCACTCTCTTTGGGACAAAGAAGCCTTTCACACTAGTGTAATAGAACCAGAGAAAAACAAGGGCACGACTAACATTAGCCCCTAATTCTAAATCTGCACAGTCTATCTCATCTGCAGTGCTGCAGCATGCTCACGTGCATGCATGTAATATAAGGAGCCTTTGAAGGGACTTACCGCATGATGACATGCCCAGTGCGTACAGTCACAAGCAGACACTGAGGAGAAAAAGGACATAATGGTAGTCAATGTTCCATAGAGATATTGATAAAGATCCCAAATATTACATTTCAGCGGGGGATTAAAAAAACTCAACAATTAAAAAGGAAATTAAAGGAATACATTAGGTAAAGGTGCAGAGTTAATGTGTGTATTTATAAAAACTAAACCTCTCTTTTTAAACGTGTTCCTTTATGGAGACTTCTGCAGCTTCTGGATCAAGTAAATACTACTTTTCCACCAGAGATTATGCCTTGTCATAGCAGACAAAGCAGTTGTTACTGAGAGCATTAGGGATTGTCCCAGAGCCCCCAGAGCCATGCTCCTGAGCTGGCATGCTCAAAACTGGGTCACTGGCACACATCAAATGAAATGCAACCACTATACATATTTTAAATGAAAACTAAGCTTTTCCTGCTTTATTGTCCTATTGTTTTCTAAAAAACATGTTTGCAGTATTGCACATGAAACACACATACAGATTGTCCAAGGCTCATTTGAGACATAAGTTAAAATAACAATTGTTGACATAAACTGATACATCTTTAAGAAATATATAGTCCTAACCTGAAGCTTCATTTATATGAGCCCTCAATCATCCTGCCTTTGTCCATACCTAGGACACCCACTTTTCTACAGTTGTGTCTCCTTGTTTCTCACCTCTGCTGCCATAAAGCTGAAGGTGTGCATGCCATGAGAAGCTCCCAGCAGACCCCCACAGCCAATGGCCAGACCACAACAGTCCAACAGCAGGGAGACCAGCAGACAAAGCACTCGCACATGGCTGTTCATGGGAGTGGAGGGGGAGAACGACAGCTGCAGGGAAGAAAATTTGAATTATGAGTCAAAGTTTATTCATTACATCCAAATATTTGTATTGTCTTTTCAGAGAGCTTGTGATGGTTTATGAGGGTCTGTTAGAACTAGGGTTGCAAAGCGGCGGAAAGTTTCCGGTAAATTCCATGGGAAGCTAAACTGGGGAATTTTGGAAATATTCGATGCAAAATTAAACAAAAAAAAAACCATGACATTTCAACATATATTTTTTTTTAAGTAGAACAGAACAAGTTTTAATTATTTTATTCAACAATTATTTGTTTCATTGAAGAACGAAAACAGGAATGTTGAGTTAAATGTTACTCATCCACCCCAACCCCACTCATTAAAAAATGAACAAAAAGTCACACCCCATCCAAAGATCCTCACAAAGTCCAATTCAAAATGTTAAATGAAAAGAGCCCTTCTCCCTCCAAAAAGTCCCATTAAACATGCAAATCTTCCTTCAAGCAATCCTCTGCATTTTGGCTAAACCCTTTCAGTCAACGGGCTCTTCCTGGGCCTCACACTCTGAGTCTTCCTCTTCAGTGTCACTGTCCAGCCTTGTTGAGGATGGCTCTGTGTTCGGTTCAAAGAGCCTTATAGGTTTGATGGCAAACTGTTTAATGAAATGGTAAAACTCACAAGAATATTCCTATTAAATAATTAATTAAGCCAGCATAGAATTGTTGTTGGGTTAAACCTGCTCTCATGCACACACAAGCCTTAGTATTGTGCCCATTAACTAAGAAAGGCTGTAAAGCGAAATAGAACATTGTTTATAGGCAATATAATACAATCTAGGAAGTAAGTTAAAGGAAAAAAACAGGTACCATCAATCCAAGCACATTGACAAACCCATATCTCTATGATCTTTAGAAGTTTTACCTACAAGCGTCATCCTGACCCAAAAAGCTAGAACCACACGCACAGTAAGGAAGACAGCTGTGCGAACACAACTGACAGACCTCGACGGAAATACAACATGCAAAATGCATAGAGTCAAAGCTAAGATGCAAAACCGAACACTTCCAGACAGTTACGCTCTTAAACAAACAACCATGTGTAGTAAAGGACACAGTCACCAAACGGTACATTTTGACAGCATTGAGTCAGCATTACATCACAGGCAGCATACCCACTTAATGCCCATTTTAAATGTCACTGCTTGTAAGGAGGACGATTACATTTGATATTTTGTTTACCCCAACATGCAGACCACAATCGGATACGGGGACGTGCCAATCAGCGCCCTCACATGCCAGTGAAAGGAACTATTTTTAGATTCAAAGCTGAGGAGAGTCTAGTTACTGTCAGACCTTTAGAGGACACTCCCCACACCTTTCAAAAAGACCACTTTATAAAAGTACCTGTAGGTGTTCGTCAATGCCAGGCTTATAGCTACCTTCCAATGAGGTTTACTGAGTAGAATAAATAGGAACAGGTTTCAAACAGGGACATGTAGACCTGTCTATTAAACCCTATCACTCATTTATTGCATTTCTTCACTTTTTAAACAAGATTTGGAGTTATTTGTTTAATGTATGGATCTCTATGTTTTCTTGATGACATAGCTACTTCCAATGCCTCCAAGTCATTGGTAAACTGTGTATAACTGACATTTCTAAAAGTAACCTTTGTGTCCCGTCTGAACAAATAACAGCTCTGTAGCAGAAAAAACAGCCCCCATGACAACAGTGAGATGTTTGCTTGAAATGCAGAAAGGAAACACTTTAAAGAGCTTTAAGATTCCAAAAAAGGCATCCATGTATGATAAATGTTTTTTACTTTTAGTGGGCCATCCAGAAATATCGTGCATTGTCTAATATGTTATTGATAATACTGTTGTTTTGTATTGTAGAGTAATTAGTTGGTTGGTACAATATCATTACTTGTTGTAACTCTTCTAAATTGGATTGGATCAAACATTGGATGAAACATCATTTATTCATAATTCCAATAGTTTAATGAACGTGGTGTCTTGTCCTGGTTCAGATTACCATACCCTCTAGCCATAAACCATGGTTAGGGGCACTGAAATAAGTCAGAAGAAGAAAACAATGTTATATTTAAATGACTTACATATTCAAATCTGTCTTTGCAGAGTTGCACCATGAGGTGGAGAAAGACCAGGGCGGAGAACCATAAACACCACATGACCACCTCCTCCACTGTCTGCACGTTCAATACGCCAAAGATGAAAATGAACTTGTAGAAGATGAAGTTCCAGAACTTGTCTTTCAGGTGCTGAGGAATAGACAAAAACATAAAATTAGATGCATTTCTCTGGCAGGTCTACACAGCGGCATGAAAGTAGTTTCAATCATCATCTTAAGGCAAAACATGTGAAACTCCTGCATCTAGAGGTCTGTCTTTCAAATAGTAATAAAAGACAGAGTTTGGTAATGCCTTGAAGCAGAAGGTATGTGGAATCATGATTGTCTTCACCACCATTTCCATAGTTGCTTGGCTCTGCAAGGTAAACAATCTGTATTTCCCCAGCAGACGAAGAGGCTGCAAGCTTATCAGAAATGTTTGCCAAGTTTGTTTTTTAAATAAGGTAAAATCCAGACATTGAATGACCAAGATCCTTTATCCATTTAACATCTATAGTTAAATGACCAAGATCTATAAAGTGTATCATAAAAATGTGGCTTATAAGTGGACAAAAACTCCATTAACTACAACTACTGGTACCGTGACTAACAGTGGAGATATTATTTAACATGTTTTAAACATTGGGAATAACTTAACTAACGAAATAAATAACTAGTTTGTCATTTGTATACATTAAAATGCAATAATTTAACATAGTATATTTTTCACACATTAACTCACCTGCTTCTCACTGACTCTGAGCGGGCCGAAAACCATAAACTGAATCATTTTAGCTATTAACATCAAAGAACAGCAGAATGTGTTAACCAAGACCTGGAGGAGGACAGAGAATATAGTCACAATTAGTTTTCATAAGAAACACATAATCTAATTTAGCCATTAATAGTTAAAGGCTAGGTGACAGTACTCACCCACACAAAGAGACTGTCAGTGACAAGATACCACAGGACAGTGGTTGCCAGTTCTGTGTTAGTAATATCATTGTTTAGATGTTCAAGATCCACATCAGGGGCAGCTGGTGTTTCGTCTGGTTCCAAGACCCCAAAGCCCGGGTCTGTCACAGTGGTGTAGGCACTAAAGATGCTGCCAGCAAGCAAAGCCAAACTCAGGGCAGTGTAGGTCTGCAGGCTGGGCCAAGGAAACCTCTCCAAAAACAGCAGAGGCATTGCAGTGTTTGCGGCCCACTTATCAACTTATAAAAATGGTGTGTGTCCCGAACCAAGAACTCGAAGAACCTGCGGAAGTGAGTTAGTTAGCTAAAATTGGCAAAAGTTGCGTACCTTTGATACATGCAAATGAGTTAGAATACGATCCTGGTTAACTCATGTTAATAAGTGATTTGAAATGAATGACACTATTTTGTTACTCGTTTCCAAGAAGCTATAAGACTCACGTTAGCTAGCCGCATACGTTAACATACGTTGCTGTCAGTTGTCAAGCAATGCTAACTTCTCGTTAGCTCAGTACAGTTGGTAAAGGTGGACCTTTTTTTAAATTGTCTTTAGTGAAACGTCAAAGGTGAAATCAGTCAAACAACATGAAAAGCAGTAACTTAAACTAACTGACATTAATACCCCCAGTTTCTATAGTGTAAAATACATGTAACGCAAACAAATAGGAGTTCACGCCCCGTAACATTAGCTATTTACATGGCTACGTTACCTAATTCTAGCTAACATTAGCAACGTAGCTAGCCTCTGTTAAACACCAGACAACACACTAATACTACATCGTCACTCACAGTTTTAAACTTATTTAGTTAAACAGAATATCCAGTGTCCCTCGCTGTATCCATCCAGTGCTGTGCTTTTAGTGCAGCTGCACCGAGAGCGTCGTAGTTGTCAACATCGTCATGTTTTTATTTAATGGAGAAGGCAGCTGACTGAGAGAAAGCCTTCTTCTTCTACGAGGTTTAACGCTTTTACTGCCCTCTTCTGGACTGGGAAGGGCCCTCAGATTTTGAGATACCCCTACCCGAGGTAGAACAAAGGACCACAATGATTTTTCTTATCTTTAGGGTCTCCCATTAATTAAATAGATTGTTGTCAAATTTTATTTTGGGGGGAAAAACGTTTTTTTGGTTGTTCTTTAGAACTACCCCAATCCCTGAAAAAGAGCCAAATTAGACCAGGCCGAATGTGGGGATGGTGACTAAAAAGCCCATAACTTGAGTGACAACTCTTTTCCTCTTCAGATTTGCTGAGGTATGAACCAGGTGGCTGTCCTACATCACCAAATAGTCAGACAATTATTTAACTAAAACAAATACTGAATTATAGTCCTGTAAACTTAGCTTTAGTTTAGACGGAAATTGTACTTTTTGGTGATAGGAACATAGGACTCAATCACTTCTCTCATTTATCAGAAAAACAGAAATCCCTAAAAAATATACCATTACTGAATTGTCTAGGTGCTATTGAACACTAACCAGTAGTTGTATGGAAATATCTGGTACAGTTCTATTTCAAATGAGATTGCTTTAGACATAGGCCTAGCTCTTCTCTGAGAGTCAAATTCCGAATGGGGGATAAGTGGCACAATAGCTTATAAGTTAAGAATGCTTGATCTGATTCTGACTGTCAACATTTGCCTGATTTTTCCCATAAACTGTTCTACTGGGAAGCTGATAAAACCAGCGGTGGCAAAAGTACTTAGATTTGTAGTAAAGTAAAATTAGAAATACCTAGGGTTGGGACAACTTGGGAGGGTTGTGTCAGGGTTGGGGGAAAATAGGACCCAAATGCAGAATGAGGAGGAAGCTGGTTTCAAAAGGAAACAAAAAGGCGAGCTTTATTATTATTATTATTTATTTATAAAGCTGAACAAAAACAAGAATCCAAGAACAGGTACCAGGTAGCATCAAATACAGAGACCAACATGAAGGGGAACAGGAACGACAAAATAATGAACCGACACTGCACACAGGAAGAGACAGGACTAAATATAGAGAGGGGTAATCACAAGACGAGAAACAGCCGGGCAGGGGAAGAGAAACACAAGGGCGAACTAAAAAACTAGGGCCACCAGGGTGGGTGGAGGGTGTCTGGAGGACGGGTTTTGGGCTGACAGCCCAGGAGCACAGCGGAGGACCCGGAAGGGATCTCGGGCGGACGGCCCGGGGGCACGGCAGAGTCCAAGGTGGGGGACTCGGGCGGACAGCCCGGGGGCAAGGCAGAGTCCAAGGTGGGGCGAAGGCCACAGCGGGCGAACTCAGGGGGCCGAGCATGAGGGCGAAGGCAGCGTTAGGAAGAGTCAGGGGGCCGGGCCAGAGGGCGAGGACTGCGGCAGGAAGAGTCAGGGGGCCGGGCCCGAGGGCGAAGACCGCAGCTCTCAGGGGGCCAGGCTCGAGGGCGAAGAACAGACAGCTCCGGAGGCCGGGCAGGACCCGGTGTCAGCCGAACAGGAACCGGAGCCCGTGGGACAGGCTTCGGCAGGATCCCCCACGGAAGAGGACCAGGAGTTGGCAGGACCCCCGGCAGAAGAGTTGTCGGCGGGAACCCTAGAGGAACAGGACATAGGATTGGCAGGACCCCCGTAGGAGAGTAGTCGGCGGGACCTCCAACGGCACAGGACATAGGGTTGGCAGGACCCCCGGCAGAAGAGTAGTCGGCGGGACTCCCAACGGGACAGGACATAGGGTTGGCAGGACCCCCGGCAGGAGAGTAGTTGGCGGCACCTCCAACGGAACTGGACATGGAGCTGGCAGGACCCCCAGCGGAACCTCCAAGGGCACAGGACATAGGGTTGGCAGGACCCCCGGCAGAAGAGTAGTCGGCGGGACTCCCAACGGGACAGGACATAGGGTTGGCAGGACCCCCGGCAGGAGAGTAGTTGGCGGGACCTCCAACGGGACTGGACATGGAGTTGGCAGGACCCCCAGCGGAACCTCCAACGGCACAGGACATAGGGTTGGCAGGACCCCCGGCAGAAGAGTAGTCGGCGGGACCCCCAACGGGACAGGACATATGGTTGGCAGGACCCCCGGCAGAAGAGTAGTCGGCGGGGCCTCCAACGGCACAGGACACAGGGTTGGCAGGACCCCCGGTAGAAGAGTAGACGGCGGGACCCCCAACGGGACAGGACATAGGGCCGGAACCATGGCTGCTGGGGCCGGAACTGGGGCCGGAACCATGGCCGCCGGGGCCGGAACTGGGGCCGGAACCATGGCTGCTGGGGCCAGAACTGGGGCCGGAACCATGGCTGCTGGGGCCAGAACTGGGGCCGGAACCATGGCTGCTGGGGCCAGAACTAAGGCTGGAACCATGGCTCTTGGGGCTCGGTCGGGCTGCTAGCCTGGATTTGCGACTCCCTCTCTTAGGAGCCTTTTGGAGGATCCGTAGACCTCCAAATGCCAAACGAGTTCCAGAGAACTGCTCCTGGACAGAAGCAGGAACTGGGGAAGAAGCAGAGGTTGACTCCAGACGGAACACACCAATGCGCGTGGTGTCAAAATGGGAATTGGGGGGGAAGGGAGCCAGCATGCCCGGGGCCAGCAGGCAGGGGATAACAAACCGAGAGGAAATCCAAAATCCAGCTAGGTAGGAATTTCACCAAGTCTGGTTTCTCCATAGTCATCTGGCGCGCCTCTACCAGAGCAGCCTCTCGCAGCTGAACCCCGGACGCTCCCCTCCATCTATCAGAGCAGTTAGCCAAAAAAAAGGAAAAATCCAATAATTCCTGCTCAAAAGGATCTGCTGGGCCCATATCTGGTTGGTTCATTCTGTCAGGGTTAGGGAAAAATAGGACCCAAATGCAGAATGAGGAGGAAACAAAAGGCGAGCTTTATTCAACAAAAGCTGAACAAAAACAAGAATCCAAAAACAGGTACCAGGTAGCATCCAATACAAAGGTTACAGAGACCAACATGAAGGGGAACAGGAACGACAAAATAATGAACCAACACTGAACACAGGAAGAGACAAGACTAAATACAGAGAGGGGTAATCACAAGACGAGAAACAGCCGGGCAGGAGAGGAGAAACACAAGGGCGACAGCTGAACACAATCAGACAATTAGACACACCAGGGAAACTAACGACAGGGAGGAAAAACACAGGAAGAAGGACCCAACAATATACACGGAGGAAAACACCCATAACCAGACATACAAAACTACAAACGTGACAAAACATGTTAATCCTGACAGGTTGCTTTGTAAATGTAATTAATGCCTGAATAGTATAGGCCTACCATGTAGGAATACTCTGTGACAAGTTCACGATTTACTTTTGAACTTCGAGCGAATTTTCGCAACTAGGGACACTCTTAAATACTCCTTCTTTCCGAGAACAATCAGAGAGTGGAACTTGCTTCCAGAAGAAGTTGTCATCGCAGAAACCGTGGAGTGCTTCCGGCAAATTTTAAGAGACATTTAGCGGGGATCATCCATCCCCCACTGAGCGTGATACCTCTGGGTTCAGTATTAATCCAGATCCAGATCCAGAATTGTAGTGGGGCAGAAGTACAAAGAAGCAAACATTGAAATAATCAAGTAAAGTTCCTCAAAATGGTACTAAAGTGCAGTACTTGAGTAATGACTTAGTTACTGAATGAAACCCATCATAAATAGTCGACCGTGTCCATTTTCACCACAGAATGTATTGCAATTACAAAAAAATGTAAATGATCAATTTAAGCCAGTGTGAGATACGACAAAAAGTATGTGGGATTTTAGGTTTAAGGTTAGCCTGATTCTGATCCTGGTTGCAATAAATAACTTTGTTATATATTTTATATCACTTTAAAACTATGCTCTTACCATGTAATACAACCTTAGGCCTGCAAAAAAAATGTTTTTTTGTGAAACTTCTATAGTTTTTTTACATGAAATTGTGAAAGTTAAGAAAAATGGACAGGGGGTTGTATAATGAACAATTACATAAATAGTGTGCTTGGAACAGAAATAATTCTGACTGTAGCATGAAAAAGCAAGTAATGATAATAATTAACCATTCTAACGATTGCCATTCATGCAATAGATAAAGCTGACAGAGAGTCCAAAGTTAAAGTGTGTGAATGGGACTTTCCAAATGCAATTGCAAAGGTTGTTGGGGATGAATAGGGTGAGACGGCACAGACACAAGTCTAGCTTTGTGTCCAATCTTAGAAATATATGAACTATGTTAAAACTGGTGATCTCAAAGGTTTTGGAAGAAGGAGAAAAAAAAGTCATGACTTTCTTTCAGTTCAGCTGCACCATTGCAGTAACGGTCAGTTCATTATGTTTTGCTCTATAATATTTATTTCTCAAACAAAAGTGGAAAAGAGAAAGACATGTTTCTTTTTGGAAATAATTAATATTTATTAAATGTATTTATTGTAGTATATTTAGGTTGCCAATGTAGAAACAAACAGAAAAACATCTTTTAATAACAAGCATTGCTTTCTGATGTACACTTTGGAACATATTAGGTGTATGTCATTAATGTGTGTTGTGTAACAATCCGGATTGTATCTTTAACCTGTTAAGCCCTGTGCCTGTTTTTCAGGTCTCAGGCTCAAAAATGACATTCCCAGAACAAATGACCATATCTTCCCTTCTAAAAGGGGTAAATTAATAATCTTTTTTCTCAGAGCAAGGTTACATCTGTGAGTTGGATGTAGAAGTGTCAGAATCAATATAGATGTTTTTATTTTAAAGTAAATTCAGATTGAACATAGTAAAAAAATGTAAATGATAGTGTCCGTCCAAAAAAAAGAATTTCTTATAGTGAAAACCACCCTTGAATGATGGGAGATAGACTAAAAGCTTTAGGAATCCAAACTATCACATATAATAAGTACCCTGTATAACAAGTGACATTTGACCTTTTTTAGAGAGGTTTAAAAGAAAAGAAAACACTTCTGGGGCCATTTGGGTGTATTTTCCATATCTCTGGCCCCCCTCGTTTGATTTTGATGTTTGACATCTCTTTTTAACCGTTAGAGCCAATAGAATCGAGGGGAAGTTCATCAAATCCATCTGAACATTACCCATTGGTGAATGAGTGATGCGCTGCCAGAATGCCCCGGAACCGGAAGCTGCGATACACTCTGGTGGCTTTCATTAGCAGCTAATATGAAATCTCCGTTTTTGACATAAAATTTGATTGATGGATTATCAGTAATTATTTCAAAGTGACACAGACACATTGGATTAACCATTGGATTAACCTTCAGCATCGTTTTTATCATTGTAATGCCATTGAACACAACTTTTGATCAGAATAACAGCTAAAGTGAGGCGATCTCCCTTACGTGTTGTGATGTCTGGGTTTGCTTCCCCTGTCGCGAGTTCTAATCGCTCAGAGATTATACTGATATTTCTGGAATCTGTGGAATCTCAGTTTGCTAATCGCTGGATTGGATGTGCAGTTACGATAAGTAATAAGGGTATTTATACCATGAGTTCTGCGCTAACTGCGTTAGCATTTTTTTGCTCAGGGCTCATTTAGACGCTTCTTGTGAGACTTGTGCTTTGTTTCGGTAAGAATGGTTCATATCTTCAGTTAGCT
This sequence comes from Notothenia rossii, assembly GCF_949606895.1. NCBI lineage: Eukaryota > Metazoa > Chordata > Actinopteri > Perciformes > Nototheniidae > Notothenia > Notothenia rossii. The sequence goes on along the minus strand of NC_136904.1, from coordinate 12,087,608 downwards.
GAGTTTCTAACCGTTAAGTGAGTATGACACATTAATATGTTTTTAAATATTAAGAAGCCCTGAGACACAGTTTCATGAAAAAACTACCCACCAGACCCGGATTAGGGTCCTCTCGGGCTTAACAGGTTAATTGTATTATCCTTGTGTGAATCTTTAGTGCCCTGTTTTTCATTCTCTATCTGTTGCTGCTTTAAACTCCTGAATTTCCCCACAGGTATTAATAAAGGTCCATCTTTTCTTATTTTATACACTTGCTCAACCATCACAAATATACACAAAATAAAAGCATTCAGTGATTGAACTATAAAATACCTTTGACTTGTTTTGCCATGCAGTGAGTAAAGTAAATCATTACATCAATAAAATCAATATAACCCTGACTTGATCCATAACATACAGATAATAAAGTTCATCAACAGACCATGGTCTCAGAATAGAAACAGAAAGGTCTTTGGAATAACGGTAGATCATCGGTCTAGGATCTTACTGAGAGACCTGGTTCCTGTTCCAACTTATCCATAAAGGGAAGTTAAGACTTGCTTGTACAGCACTTTTTGATTTTCTTTTCATGCAGACGCCACTGTAAAGACATACACTTGCAGCATGAACCACTTGACCGATCTGCCCTCTTCAGTGGAAATGGACCCTGAGGACATTGACGGCTGGACAGTAGTTGTGTGTGTGATCCTGGGTCTGTCCTTCCTGATAGGAGCTCCGGGGAATCTGCTGGTGATCTGGACTATCCTGAGACATGTCAAGCATCGCTCCCACACTGTGCTGCTCATCCTGCACCTGGCTGTTGCTGACCTGCTGGTCCTCATCACCCTACCTCTTTGGATCTACTCCCTGGCTGGCACCTTGGTGTTTGGAAGAGCCTTCTGCATGGCCTTGGTGTACATTGTCTATGTCTGCATGTTCAGCAGCATATTCTTTATCACCCTTATGAGTGTGGAACGCTATTTAGCCATCTGTCATCCATTTTTAATGATGCGCTGGAAGAACAAGAGCATTATGAGCACATGTCTCGCACTTCTTTGGTTCCTCGCATTACTTCTAGGAGTGCCTGCATTACTGACCGCACCTATGGATGAAAGCGATGTAGCTGAGTTGTGTTTCATCAAGGAATTCAGCTCTGTGACTCAAGCGATCATCTTGTTATGTTTGGAGTCCTTGGCAGGTTTTGTAGTCCCTTTTGTCATTCTAAGTATCTGTTACTGTCTAGTAGCTGCCCAGCTAAGGAAAATGAATTACAACTCCAAACTAAAATCTATGTTGCTTGTGCACGCTGTGATGCTAGCCTTCACATTGTGCTGGTTGCCTTGGCATATCATCAACATTATTGATGTGGTTTGCATCCTAAATTCAGGCACAGATCATGAATGTGTGCCAGAGAGTGTTCTCTTCACCTCTGGAGCTCTTGTTTTTATCAGCAGTTCAGTGAATCCTATATTATACGTCCTCTGCGCAAGGAACTTACGAGGGAGTTTGGAGCAGTCCCCTCTGGTCAGGCTTTTCCAGGAAATGGTCACTCACACCAACAAACTCAGAGAGCTGGTAATACAACATCAGGCAGGCCAGAGGGCAGCAAACACACAGTTGGAGCTGATGAGCGACTCAGAAACTAATTGAATCCCTGGAACTGTGATGCTGGGGAAACGTGATATTTTTATATTGCAGTTTATTATGGGACTATTCTTTATTATGAAGGCCTTTATATGATCGAAGGCTTTGAAAGACTGTACAGTATGTCACATGCACTTAATGCAGTCTCATCATAGAAACAAGCCTTCTCTCATCACCTTCCCTTTCAAGGAAAGAAAACAAATGACAATGTGTTTTTCATTTTGATGATCATATATTGATGTTTTGTTGGAAATCTTGAAAACATTCAATATGATATGCTCTATGATTGTGATAAAGTGTTTTTTGTTTTAGAGTGAAGTCTTGTATTTCTTTAGTTCAGATTTTTCTTTCTCCAATCTTCGCAATTTTGTAGATGATTCATGAACTGTCATCATACATATTCTCCCAAGCCTTAATGTTGTTGTGTGCCATGGAGTTGCTCCCACATTACTTTTTAGTATGTGAAATTATGTATTTTCTGAGATCATTTCAAAAAGAAATGGTGGGTTTCTCTCTTACTTATTTGACTAATTTACTTACTTTTAATTGAGGAAAAAATGGGTGGATGACGCATTCATGAATCACCTCTCTGTGTCTCAAATAGCCATGTGAGGAAACCCCTTTCCTGAGCTGTCTATTCTTAAAGGGAAGTGAATACTTGCTTGCGCAGTACTTTGTTTTTCTTTTCATGCAGACTCCACAGTCAGCACATACACTTACAGCATGAACCACTCGACCAATCTGCCCTCTTCAGTGGAAATGGCCCCTGAGGAGTTTGATGGCGGGACAATAGTTGTGTGTGTGATCCTGGGTCTGTCATTCCTGATAGGAGCTCCGGGGAACCTGCTGGTGATCTGGACTATCCTGAGACATGTCAAGCAGCGCTCCCACACTGTGCTGCTCATCCTGCACCTGGCTGTAGCTGACCTGCTGGTCCTCATCACCCTGCCTCTTTGGATCTACTCCCTGGCCCACTACTGGGTGTTTGGAGAAGAATTCTGCAAAGCCATGGTGTTCATGATCAACGCCTGTATGTATAGCAGCGTTTTCTTCATTACCCTCATGAGTGTGGAGCGCTTTGTGGCTGTGCGCTATCCGTTTGCCTCAGCTGGCTGGAAGAGAAAGAAAGCTTTGAATAAAGTTCTGCTGGTTCTGTGGACTGCAGCATTCTTGTTTAGCATACCTGTCATCCCAACTCAGGTGGTAGGGACAGATTCTGGTGAGGAGCACTGTCTGTACCGGCTGTACACTTCTGCGGCCCAGGAGCTGGGGTGTGTGCTGCTGGAAACCCTGGTGGGCTACATAATACCCTTCTTCATCCTCGTCGTCTGCTATGGCTGTCTTTGCAGCCGGATTACTCAGATGACCTTCAAGTCCAAGCGCAAATCCACTGTCCTGATTGCCAGTGTCGTGGTAGTGTTTGCCATTTGTTGGACGCCTCATCACATAGGAAATGTCCTTTCAGTCATCATCCTGGCCATTGAAAAATCCCTACCTCAGGCAGCAGAGAATCTGGAAAGTGTCAGGGACACCATGACCTTCATCGCTGGAGCCATGGTCTTCATCAGCAGCACTGTTAACCCCATCCTCTACATGTTCGCAGCTCGCTCCTTCAGGAGCTCTCTGAGGGACACCGGCATCCAGAAGCTCTTCCGCCATATCTCCAGCACCTCCCCAGGTGAGGGCACTAAAGAATTGTCCTTTGTGACCAAAAGACAGAGCAATCAAACAACCAACAGTTCTCACTGTGAGTCTGAGCCAAAAGACCAAATGGACATATTAATAAATATGTGCGAAAATAATCCATCTTGATATTTAAATTGTATGTAGTGTCTGTGCCGTGTGTATATTCATGTGTGTATTTTAAATGTATTTTTTTTAAAGAAATAAAGGGGCTTTTTTCTGTGATTAAACTCATTTTGTATGAAATTACAACACAGAAAAACAGGAAGTGGAAGTGTATCTGTGCAATGCTTGTTCAAATCTGTAAATTACCTTTTTTAAATGTTGAAATTGTGAACACATATTTATAAAAATGTCCCATATTGTGTAGTTAAATGTTTGCGGTATAGTTTTCAAAAATTGCACAATAAATGATTCTATAAGCAATGGTCTCAATGGAAGCATTTTTTTATTTATAGCTTTGTTAATGCTAACAAAGGGAAATAATGATTATGTTATTGATTCTGTTTACATTTTTTGTAATTGCCTGTAATGTGGGAACAGAACACAGAAGGTTTTTATCTGATAAGGCTGTGGTTGTGTCGGACACTTCTTATTTTTTCTGAATTGCAGCAGAGGAATATTTCACTCACAACCACAGTGTTATTGTGAACTCATGTAACAAAACAATTTATGTTGTAGTGTAAAATTCTCCTCAATTGATCATTTTATGAATCAAATAATCCAAAAGGTACAACTTCTTAAAAATGGTTTCCACTCGTGACAAATGAGCAAACAATTGTCCTTCTTTCCCACTAGAAACAAAAGTCAAACCTTCAACTTCCTCAACATGAAAAGATTGCAAAATGAACAACTGCATGTTCCCTTTGCTGAGCAGCAAAAAGCGGAATCATGTCTTAATGTTTGTCACAGTCTTATAAAACTAAAACCCTTTAAGAAAAAAAGCTCAGTGTCAGCTTATTCCCTTATTTTTAAATGTGTATGTCTGTCATATATTCATAACATTTAGCATTCAGTTTGTGTTGCCATCACTACAGCAAAAGGCTCTTACCGACTGGCACAACCAGTAGATGGCAGTGGCCCTTTGTTTTTAAATGGAATTTAGATACAATTTGAGTGGTGTCTCATTGATTATACTTTTCTTTTACTATCCCATATGTATTTTCTTATCCGAGGACTGGTAAAGGTGAGACTCTCTTTTTCAGCGTAGTCTTGCTTCACACATCACAGATCTGTGTTGACATGGCTGTGCAAAAGGAGTAAAGTTGTAGAAACAAAGCAGAGGGACATCTATATGATAAAAAAAGACCAAATTCACGATACTAAATATAACGTGACATTTCACTGTGGAATTATTTTTACTTTAGTGGGACCCAAAACCATTTTAGGCTGACACAAATCTTAGCATTTATTAATAATTGTTCATGTCGACGAGGAGCTAAAAGTAACATGTATTTGACATTAGGAATGACAATAGAAAATTGGGATTTGGGGAAAAAACATTTAGAAGAATTGACATGGTTGTGGTTGTTGTGGGGTGTCTTTGTGTGTGTCAGATACTGTAAGATGGCTTATTGTGATACTGATTTGAACTGAAGTTTTATTAACCCATTCTGAGAGTGCTTGTCACCTCTTTGGCCCTAAGTACTAGTGAGTCAGAAATATTTTAACTGTGATAGTAGAAAATTAAAAAAATGAATTTGTCAGACGTGATTACACAAAAATCCTAGCTGACATATTAGACCTTTTGCTCACAGAATGAGGAAGCAGCATGTGAACGAAACAACATTAGCAGTGTGGTATTTCCTTTCATTGTGAGTACAATCCTACACTATGCACGGTTATAAAAGCCAGGGTGTCCCCTTAAGTGGTGGGAGGAAGAACAATTATGCAGGACACTGTGACAGCCATTGGCAGCTTTTTCAGCCACAGGCAGACTCACCACTGTATGAAGGAGGTATGGCAAGTTCTTCCTTCTTGCTGCTGTCAGTTGCAATTCTCCCAGTAGGCTGCACATACCAAGACTCAAAATTCATTTACTCGTTCATGTGCAATCAATATTATGTGCAATTTCAAATCTTGTGATATATTTTGTATCATAATTATGTGCCATAATCTATATCCTTTTTATGTGTAATACACATTTTTTACTGATTACTTATTTACTATATTTGGTGTTTCCTCCTGTTGTTTCAGTGTTGGTGCTGTAACACTGTAGAAAGCCCTTTTGTGAGACTAATAAAGGATTACCCCATTTTATCATACTTTAAATTGATAACTTTTTGCCTTAAAAATGTGCCTCTCAGCCATTAAAGTTTCTAATAGTGACCAGATTAAAGTTATCCATTTGAATTGAACCTATAGGCTACTTCCACCAGCTAAAAGTACCAGGATGGAGCTGCCAAAAGGGATGACTGAGACATGAATCTTATCTACCCCAAAAGTTTATTTCAAAGTGTGTCAAAAGTGTGTTGCCTAGTTTAACAGCGTTTACCTCTGGCTTGATAGTAGACATGCAAACACCTCACAGAACATGATACTACCTCTGAGTCCAAAGCAAAGTTATTAACTAGGTATTGGGGTGGCTCGTACAGATTGCCTTCTCAAATGTACAACTTTTTTCTAACCAGTTAAACCTGCTTGAACAAAGACTTAACATCTCACTTTGGTGCCATATCAAGACAACTTGTATAGCATGCTGAGCATGTGATGTCATGAAGCTAAATGCTCTTTGCTGTTGAGGGGGAACATCATTATGTGTCTAGGATTTCAGCTGAAGTGTTCCAATGTGTCCCTCAACCAATCAGACTGGTTCAGATACTGATAATTACTCTCAAATAAGTTTAAGGAGGGGAAGAGAAAGATAACCATGCTTTTAATACCGTCTACTGGCTCATAGCGAGCAGAGATGGGAGTGTCAGGAGCAACAAAACAGGGCATTCTGGGAACCAGGCCAAAGACTGGTAAAAACTCCAGCAGGCCAGTAAGGACCCGTTAAGTTTTTGAAACCTTTTGAGTTGTACATTGTTGCCCATTTTTTATGTTTCAAATTGTATTTCACTAAAAGAGCTGCTCATAGAAAAAAGTAATGCCATGCAAAAGAGGATGAGACTTCATATAGAAAAACAGATACATGAATGTAAAGTGACAGTAAGTTATAGCCTATTCCATTTCACAGTGGCACTCCCACTGAAGCAGAGGTTCTCAGAGGATGAAAGGTCCCAGGTTTGAAACATGAAGGAGACAATACATGTATTTGTTCCCTCTGTCTCTGATTCTGCATGTGTCTGTCTGTGTTTCTTTGTTTTGTACTCCCTCTTCCTTTAATTCTATCCTTCCTTCATTCCATTCTACCTTTAGCCTAAATCCAGAAGTTCAGAGAGCAACCGTCATACTTCATTTATTTTATACTGACAAAAACCTGGAGCAAGGGCTATAGGACAGGCAAAATTAATACGTCTCAAAACTCAGTACAGTTTATTATTGTCTTTATTGTCTAGAATAAGATTTATCTCCCACGCATTTTTGTAACATGTTATTTGATTTAAACATTATCAGCACTCAGTCAGCATATGAGAAGTAGGCCTGCATAACTCTTTTATCATTTAATACCCAAACACACTCAAACGTTTCTCTATTTTGGCAGCTGTATAGGTGTATCGGTGTTCTTATTTAAAAATTGCATGAATTCCAATGTTCATTAACTTTCCCCTATCAAAGTGAAACATAAGTAGGCTACATGCCTCATGGAAGTATTACAGCCCTGTTTTGCCAGACTACTTCCTCATTAGCACTTCTGACCAATGAGATTACAGCACTCACCTCAACCTCCCGCCCTCACCTTTCCAAACCGGCCAATAGGCGAGGCCTTTGGAGCTTTCCTAGCTTGGAGGCCGGGCCACACAGGTAACTCAGAAAAAAAATAGAAAGGAGAGGAGGAAAAAAACCTCCAAGGCTTGTTATGGAGTTCGTGTGAAAGAAACACGGATTTCCACCCTTCTTTACCAGTTAAACCAGTATCTCTGGATAGAGCACACTCAAGTACTTCAACAGGTAGAGTCTCCTACCGCAAAACTCTTTCGTGGCTCCTCTGAAAAATAATCTCCCCTTTTTTCTCTCTCCGTTTACCTCAATTGAGTTTCTAGCCCTTTTGTTCGCTCTTCTTATCACTTGGAAAAAGGTGAACCCTCGTGTCATTTTTATTTTAATCTTTGCTTTAATTGTAGTTTTTTACCCTTGTGGTCCCTGATGGCTTCGCACAGTGATACTCTGGTGGTGTTCTTTGGGGCAACAGCTGGTGCAAATGGGGGTAAACTGGGTTCGGATGAGAGGGAAATAATTCTCTTGGTGTGGCAAATTGTGGATCTACATGAGAAAAAGGTACGGACCTTTCTGACCCCGTTCGTTCGTTTTACGGTTTCTTATGTACCCAGTGTTTGTGGCATAGTGTCTACCTGTAGTGAAACAGTATGTTTGTCATTTAAACCAACATGGTGTGCTCCCTGAAACCGTCTGTAACCTGCTTTATGCTAGCTAACGCTACATCAATTCTCCGTCCAGCCGTCTTATTAGCTCACCTTTAACAGGTGTGCAACCAACATGTATCAAGCAGGTGAGGACTGTAGTTTCGCCTCCCAGGGAAAACACACCGTTTTGGTTTAGCATGTCAGCTTGTCAATACAAACAACGCTTTTAATGACAATTGAGTGCTTTTTGCAACTACATTGTCAGTTGTTTTACTTTTGTAAGAGTGCATTTCCTAAATGTGGGGGGTTTTATTATACTATTTGCCATAAATTAGCAAATCTTCCACGCTTTATTCTGCGCCATGAACCGCTAAATCCATTCACAGGTCGGGAAGCTTCATAGGTGTCTAGTGAAGCCTGACTCTTTGGAGCGGACAGACGAGTGTAAAGAGGAGACAGGGCTGACTGTGGAAGATATCCTCAAAGCTGAGCCCCTGGATACAGTTCTGCAACAGGTGAGTCTGCCTGCTCTCTTAATAGAGAGGTGCATTTCTATATAACTAACATTTAAGAATCAGGTGTCTTTTTTTTACCCTCTTGATAAAATAATGTTTTCACTCTTTTCTTACACACATGCACACTTTAGCTTGAATGCACACACAGGAATGGAAGGAACACACACTCATGCATTATCATTAAGATGAAATGTCAGAGTAGAGTCCACACTGTATTCCTACTAGACCTTGAATGCCACCTTGACATCCCCAAAAATCGTTTCCCTCTCAAAAAAGGCCTTAGAAGTCCTGGTGCCATTTTCCTACCGTGATAAAAAATCTCTCACTGCTGTCATTAATGTCTACGGTATGAAAACCACAGCGTCGGCTTGTAACATCTCGCTGCTGTCGGTAACAATGAGTATTTCAAAAGCTAATTAAACTGAGCCAACTTCCTTCTGACAGTTAATGCCCAGAGCGGGATGAGATGAGACAAGCCTGAGATGCTATTGAGCTGCAAGTTAATGTGAGGAGTGTCACAATTACCTGATGACCTTTTAAAAATTAATAGTCTTCCACCTGGTTGAGATATGACATTTGTGTTACCCTGCCAGTTAAACTCTGCTGACAGTTTGTAGGAGCTCAGGGGCTAGGATAGGCACAGCCTGAGGCCTCCTAAGATTAGCAGGAGTCGCAGGTCTAGTCTTGCCTCGGCCTGATGCATGCTGTAGACATCTGGAAGGTGGAATGTTTACCTGAGACCACACCTCTGATTTACGCTGCAGGACAGACAGGAGGGAAAGCTTTTCAAAACGTAGGCTTCATCCCCATCACACAACTTCTTTACGGCCAAGATCTACATTTGCTTTGTGGTTCCTCCCAGTCAGGTGGTGTGTTTCGACAATAGTGCTTAAGTTGCCAAACATGTTTTTCAACCACCTTTGTTTGACTGATTGCACCTTCCCATATGTCACAGTTTAGAAAACCTATTGTTATCATGCTGGACCAGGTTGGTTGATATTAATGCCACTGAGGTCTAAAAACAATGCATTCACAAGCAGCTTAGTTCTGGTAATCAATCAAAAATAGGGTTGTATTTTTTAAATTATTTATGGGGCTTTAAAGCCATGAGGCTCCGGGGGTTATGACAGTCAGCACAAAACAGTTACAGTTGTATTGGCTTTTGATCCAAATAGTGAAGTCATTAGTGACTCAGACAGACCTGGTAAGACTTCAGCTCCACTGTAGGTTAGCTTGTGTGCTGAACCTTCAAATATTAACCCAAGCTATCAGCTCATTCTTTTCATGTCTTTGTGTTGTTGGTTACTTTTACTCCCTCTTTGTTATTCTACGATAAGTTTGATCCCTGTTGATACTGGGAATTAAAATACATTAACATTATTTCTAGATATGTTGAAGTGTTGTCTAAAACTGCGGTGCGCAAGCATCTGTTCTCTTTAGGTAAGGTAGCCCATTCCATCGTATTCAATGATAGAAAACAAACAAGCAGAGGCCTCTTAATGGTGGGCTTGTTGTATTGACCTGTGTGGTCAGAGCCCCCAAGGACGTTTTCTTTAGTGAAAGATTTATTTAGGGAGAGAAAGCTAGAGGGATTAGAAGGGCTTTTTAACACTTAGTTTTCAAGCCTTTTCATGTAAGATTCTCTTCTTGGAGCACAGCTGTCAGTACTGTAATAGCAAGTAGGAATTGTAATTGTAAGGTTGCATTACAAAAACCTGTGGCTTCTCTCTTGCAATGCTATCAGAGTAGACCAATGAGCGCGGATATGGCTATAGAAGATCAAGCATATATGCGTTTCACTATTACCTGTTACACCTTTATTATGTTATGGTGTGTTCCACACCTGGAGTTCAATTCCTGGGAACAGTCTGATGGATAATTGACCTTCTGTCAGGCTGCTGCTGCTGCTGACTGTACAGGCTTGGCTTTGGTCTGGACACTGACAACATGTCACAGCCTGTAGAGCTGCACGTGAAGTAAGACCTCACAGACATTGTTGGTTTTGTTGTCGTTGTGACAGCGCTTTCAACACTTTCAGACCACAGCCAGGAATACTGACTACTGGCTTCAGCGTTGACTTAAGTAACATCTTTGATTGATTCACACAACCGGCTTTTGAACACTATAGCAAAAGGCTGCATAATTATCAATTTGATTTATGAACCCGGACCCACAATGATTAAGTGACTGCTGGGTGTGGTTAAAGTTTACAATGACTGTTGACATGTAGCTAAGAAAGCAAGTTATGGGAAGAAATCTGACTGAGACAGGAAGTAACTGGAGGAGGAGGATGTAGTGCTATGACCTCATTACATCAAAGTCAAGTTTCCAAACCAAGTCTCTCTTAACTTTGTAAATGTATTAATGCTATGCAAAAAACAATGCAGTATACTGTAAGTGACAGAGCAGCTAAATCTTTATTTTGAGACTGGTGCGGGGGAAGAACAAGTTTCTTTATCGTTGGCATGTATTTGTGATTTTTCCTCACACTGGAACACTTTTGCTCTTTAGGTTTTATTTGTTTCTATTGATTATCTTTTCTTTATCTTAGCTTATGTTAGTTATTCTGCTGTGCTTGGTGATGTGGTGCACATTCTCATAGTGTACAAACCTGGCACGAAATTGGCTTAAGAATACGCACTGCCAATGAAAGATATGTCATTCACATGATTATCCGTAGTGACTGTTTCCCAGTTTGAATGATCCCTCTGAATGCCAGCAGCGTACTCTAATAAAACGTGCTGATGCGCAGTGTGTGTTTGACTTTAGGGCCTGAAACGGTTACCACAGGGCCTGCTCCGACACTCCCTGCTGCTCTTATCAGAGTTGCTTTCAGCCACCACCACCTCACCTCTGCATACAGCTACACTGGAGAGCAAACTGTGATAGGACCATGTTCAAAGGCCACTTCCTCCCCCTCATCTGTGGAAATGCTTTTCAGAGGGTAGAGTGAGACTGAAAGCTGCTTTAGAGGACATTTGGAAACCTAGTGTGTGTGTGTACAGAAATCATGCTGGAGACAGAACTTGATGTTGAAAACATTTAACTTTTATGCTTCCTTTTTATTATACAGAATTCTATTTTTTGATTAAATGTCTCCAATTTGAATTGTTGTAAGTTCTGCAAGTTACAACAGGGTACAGAAGGGAAATGTGAATAATGATCTGTTGGCCCTTCAATGTGAAGGACTTTATTAAATACTATACAGATCATGATGTTCATGAGCCTGTCTTAACGTCCTGTTGTTTCTACTAATCTGTTGTCACGGTGGGATTTCTCTTCTGTTCAGCTTGTTTGCTCAGTTCAAATGTTTTTTTGACACGGTGGAGAAAGGGAGTGGGTGTGCCACTACGTCATCTGAAACATTTGCTTTTCTCTCCGTAATCCAGCTTTAGTAATTTGCCAAGGTGGAGCTGCATGCACAGCTATGAGCAAACACTACTCCTGTTATCACTGCCAACATGAAATTGTCCTGTATGGTTGCTTCTGCAAAGTGCTGGTGGATTAATCTACACAACTGTGGAGCAACATAGTTTTGGATTTCTTTGTTTAACGTTAGAACAGTAAATGCTTCAGGTATTAAGTGGGATTAAAGATGGTAGCTGACTTTGTATTATTATTTTAGAGCGTTTAGACCCATGCTACTCCTTGAGAGAAATAAAAACACAGCAGAGACTGGCTTATTGAGAATATGCACATTAAATGAGTGAGGGAATTCAAATGTAGGTACCGTACTTAAATTCCACAAACGTTGTCTTTTACTTCTTGTTTTCTACTTTACTATCTTGGTAAAGGCTGTAATCCAAGGTGTACTGTATCATAACAATTGAAGAAAAGGGAAGGTAGATTGTCGTTGCCAAGACATTTCAGATATTTATTTTATTGTACAGCGTGTATGATAATTATAGCCCCTAAAATAGAACGATTTGTGTCTGGGTTCCACCCTTTTTAGTTTATCATAATATTGTGGTTACATAGACAGCTAAACATGTGGAGTTTCCTTTCACTAAAATGAATCGTTAACATATTGTTCTGGCATTCAGTTTATTGTAACCGCCCTTCATTATAAGTCAGTCAGGTGTGGAATTAAAATGACAACACAGAACAACCTTCTCCCATTCATCCTGTTGTGCATCTGTGGTGTATGACATCCGGGTCACCATGCAAACATTATTTTTAATTATTATTTGAAATAGTTATTAGACAATGTAAAAAAAATACATTATCTTTTTAATGTGTACCCACTCTGTAACGTGTGTTGTAATATCTTTTTGGCTTTAGGAAGGTAGCTGTGACTTTCTGCCACAAAGAACTGTTGCAGCTCTCGTGTAAAACCCAATCACTCAATATCATTGTAAAACAAACTCTTTTTTTTTCTGCTTTCCTTCTCAACTGAGCCATAGAACAACTTTTGAAAGCTGCAACCAGCAAGATGTTTGATTTTTTTTTTTTATGGTTTCACATGACCTTGACCCAGAACAGGGTGTTAGTGAATGAATGGTAATGACTGTCTATGCTTAAAGTCATTTTTGCACAACTGCAAACATATTTCCTTAATAGTTTGCAAATATTTGTAATTCATGGTTCAGCGACCAGTGATTATAGGTCTGATTGTGTTCATGGGCCCTAAGTGTTTTTTCTTAGATCAATGATTCTTTCAGCTTTCTGTCCAGACCCCCCAAATCTAACCCAAGGCATTTGTTCCCTTGTCAGCAGCTGGTAAGCGTTGCCAAATAGTCCTGCATGACTGTTAGGGAGCATGCCTAAACACGCACCTCTAATACTCTCCCACTGTCTGAGGATAAGTCATATATAGCCAATGGCCATGTGAAACTAGGCAGTTGCCCTCACACTGAGACACTCTAATTTAGCACTTACACTGGTGACTTTGAGGGGGTTAGGAAAAAAAGAATAACAAAGTTCTAACAATTTTCTAAAGTGGCCAAAGACACGAGCAAAAGCTACTCCCTGTTTGCATTGGAACATTAGACCGCGAGGGAATACCAGAGGCATTTAGGTCCATGATTTCAGAAAGATTTCAGTTTGTCAGTATCACTCAAAGCTTGTCTTTATCCACATTGAATCAACCAACTCCTAGTAGGTGAACGTGTTACTAGTACTGAAGATCTCATTGAGAATCAACAGCTTTCACCTGTCTCTATGTACAGTGGAGTCGCATGTAAAGATCCGCTCTCTACACTCTGTGGATCAACTGATTAAATATTTAGCAAGCTAAGATTATCAGCTATTTTGACGATGAGCTGATACCTAAATAAAATGTCATGGAAACGGTTTAACATGATGTTGTTTTTCTGAGACGGTAATCAAACAATGATATTCTCACGTGGTTAGATTGGGCCTCAGAACTCTGTCCTGTGACCTCGGATGTCATTTTCCTGTATGTGTTGACATTTAAGTAATGGCCTCTGTTGACAGTGAAATGTTGCCAAGAACAGGTTGACGCAACAAAAGGCTCATTTAATGTGGTAGTTATAAATAAACATGTACATACAGTATGTGGGAGCTGCTGGTATGAAGGATTGTGTGTTGTAGCTGTCAGCGTAAACTGTAAAGGCAGGCAGGTTGGACCCGTAGTACCCGTACGGTTGTTATTCCTCCGGCTGTGACTGTTTGTCGTGTCGAGAGAAAACTGTGATTAGTGGTGTGATCATTCCTCTCCTTTGTCTGCTCCCTCCCTCGCTAGACAAACACTGAAACCTGTTAGCCTCGTTTGTAATAAGAAAAAAACACGCAGTCAAATGTCAAACACGCCACCTTCACATGTATGCCTTTAAGATTAAAGAACATTGTTATTCTCACTTTTACATTTTAGGTGGTGTTTGCACATATTTCAAACCAGATATTGCTATCTTCTTATAAATGTTTGTAAAGCAATGTGAATTAAATCATTCTAAATAAAGATAGTTTCGATTTTTATTGTGATAGTGTTTCATTTTCTTTTCTCCTTCCTTTTTGTTTCTTTATGCAGTTCCAGCAGTCGGTGTCATCAGAAGTGAAATCCCTCGGCAGAAGCTCGTTCACACTTTGTGTCGACAGTCCGCTCGTCATCCGACAGGCGCTCCATCCAGAAGCTTCCACTAAGGTAATGTTTCATGCTGTTGTTGCACACGCCTGTTTTAACCAAGTGACATTTTAGACTTGGAGATACAACAAGAAAATGTTTCCAGTAGCATTTATCATTTGCAACACAATAAATGCTACTAGAAACATTGTTGTTCTATCTCCAATGTACAAAGTGTTTTGCATGGAACAATGGAAATTGCTTTGTTCAAATGAAATGTCTTAAATGTGTATGTTTCCATTAAAGTTTTTCTAACTGCAGTTATCCCACTAAACAAATCAATGTGTCGTTCTCGGTGCATGGCTCCAGTGAACTCATAGTGTCTGTGATAAGCATGCGGAAACCAAACACACTGTTCATTTCCAGAACTCAGTTAAATGCGCGTCAACGTAAGGATTTGTTACCCTCACGAACGTTTGCATTGTGCAGTATTAAGAATGAATGCATTTCATTGGAATTATTATTTCCTCTTTTTTCTTTCCTGTTACTACCACAAGAAGATATATTTACATTTCATCATTGCTTCCTGCTGTGTCCATCTTGGCATACTGAATCATTTGTTTTTTTGTCTATTTTTCAGAATCTCGTCCTTCCTGAATGTTTCTTTTCATTTGTGGACTTGAAGAAAGACTTTCAGAAATGCTGCCCCGACGCCACTGCTGCACAGCAGCTCACACCTGCCTCCATGTTGGAATGTATCCTCACTAACATTACTGAGAGATGGTTCTAAATGCTGCCATTAACTGTATATTTCAGGAATAAGACAAAATTGTCTTTCTTTCTTCTTAGTTTTGGTTAACTGATAAAGTAGGCCTAAAACCCTACAGCAAGTCACATCAGCAAGTAGTACACACAAAGGATAGTATCCTGGACAGTTTCCTTAACTGTGAGTGTAGATGTTGGTCTCCCAGCTGTGTCGGAGCAGTCGATGGGAGAGACGGAGGTGAGCAGCATGGTGCAGCTGACCCTCCACCTCCTGGCTGAGCCCTACAGTAAGTCACCACCACGTTTAATCCACTGGTTTTGTCTTTAGTGGGAAAGTTCTGTTTATTCATTTCGGGCAAAAGTTAGGCTGTAGGCTTATAGGCATGTTGAAGCTCCATCTTTTAGGCTGTAGGCTTATAGGCATGTTGAAGCTCCATCTTTTAGGCTGTAGGCTGATAGGCATGTTGAAGCTCCATCTTTTAGGCTGTAGGCTGATAGGCATGTTGAAGCTCCATCTTTTAGGCTGTAGGCTGATAGGCATGTTGAAGCTCCATCTTTTAGGCTGTAGGCTTATAGGCATGTTGAAGCTCCATCTTTTAGGCTGTAGGCTTATAGGCATGTTGAAGCTCCATCTTTTAGGGTGTAGGCTGATAGGCATGTTGAAGCTCCATCTTTTAGGCTGTAGGCTTATAGGCATGTTGAAGCTCCATCTTTTAGGCTGATAGGCATGTTGAAGCTCCATCTTTTAGGCTGATAGGCATGTTGAAGCTCCATCTTTAAGGCTGTAGGCTGATAGGCATGTTGAAGCTCCATCTTTTAGGCTGTAGGCTTATAGGCATGTTGAAGCTCCATCTTTTAGGCTGTAGGCTTATAGGCATGTTGAAGCTCCATCTTTTAGGCTGTAGGCTTATAGGCATGTTGAAGCTCCATCTTTTAGGCTGTAGGCTTATAGGCATGTTGAAGCTCCATCTTTTAGGCTGTAGGCTGATAGGCATGTTGAAGCTCCATCTTTTAGGCTGTAGGCTTATAGGCATGTTGAAGCTCCATCTTTTAGGCTGTAGGCTGATAGGCATGTTGAAGCTCCATCTTTTAGGCTGTAGGCTTATAGGCATGTTGAAGCTCCATCTTTTAGGCTGTAGGCCTATAGGCATGTTGAAGCTCCATCTTTTAGGCTGTAGGCTTATAGGCATGTTGAAGCTCCATCTTTTAGGCTGTAGGCTGATAGGCATGTTGAAGCTCCATCTTTTAGGCTGTAGGCTTATAGGCATGTTGAAGCTCCATCTTTTAGGCTGTAGGCTTATAGGCATGTTGAAGCTCCATCTTTTAGGCTGTAGGCTTATAGGCATGTTGAAGCTCCATCTTTTAGGCTGTAGGCTTATAGGCATGTTGAAGCTCCATCTTTTAGGCTGTAGGCCTATAGGCATGTTGAAGCTCCATCTTTTAGGCTGTAGGCTTATAGGCATGTTGAAGCTCCATCTTTTAGGCTGTAGGCTGATAGGCATGTTGAAGCTCCATCTTTTAGGCTGTAGGCTTATAGGCATGTTGAAGCTCCATCTTTTAGGCTGTAGGCCTATAGGCATGTTGAAGCTCCATCTTTTAGGCTTTAGGCTGATAGGCATGTTGAAGCTCCATCTTTTAGGCTGTAGGCTTATAGGCATGTTGAAGCTCCATCTTTTAGGCTGTAGGCTGATAGGCATGTTGAAGCTCCATCTTTTAGGTTGTAGGCTTATAGGCATGTTGAAGCTCCATCTTTTAGGCTGTAGGCTGATAGGCATGTTGAAGCTCCATCTTTTAGGCTGTAGGCTGATAGGCATGTTGAAGCTCCATCTTTTAGGCTGTAGGCTGATAGGCATGTTGAAGCTCCATCTTTTAGGCTGTAGGCTTATAGGCATGTTGAAGCTCCATCTTTTAGGCTGTAGGCTTATAGGCATGTTGAAGCTCCATCTTTTAGGCTGTAGGCTGATAGGCATGTTGAAGCTCCATCTTTTAGGCTGTAGGCTGATAGGCATGTTGAAGCTCCATCTTTTAGGCTGTAGGCTGATAGGCATGTTGAAGCTCCATCTTTTAGGCTGTAGGCTTATAGGCATGTTGAAGCTCCATCTTTTAGTTGCAGTGAGTTCTTTTCTTACCCTTTTTTTTTTTGCTCAGATATGCTATAAAAAAAACCTAAATAAGCGCAATGTTCCCAAGCAGTTACCGGTGTAATTACCTGGGGATATAAAATCAACTCTGTGACTGCCAAAGTCTTTGTATTCTAACGAAACCTGTCTTGCACATTTGAATAGCATGGAATCTTTGAACAAACCCAAATGTCACAGTGAAAAACACTTCTAACTTTAAGGTGTGGTAGTTTGTTAATCACATAATATCTTGATTATATTATTTCTAGCCAGAGGTCCTTCTATACTTAAACAAACATTAGATGATTAACTGAAGTATAGATGGATGTTATATGACTCCAGATATGTTGAAGTGCAAATAAATCAAACTTTAATCGACATCTTGCATCTCGACTGTGACAGTCGCCTCTGGCTTTACCCCCTTAATAACAGCCAAGCATGTCTTTGGGTGTGACAGTAACAGGAATGCAGAGGGCTTGAAACACACACTGTTGGCAGGGTGAATCTGTTCACCACAGAAAGGAGAGAACATTGTTTTGGACCTACAGGATGAGACGGCACACTCAATCATACAATTATATGTCTTTGTTTTATTTTAGACCACAAGTTCTCCTGTGTGGAAACGGTGAAGTACAAGTTCGATTCTGGCACATGGTATGTATACACTTTTTATTTATGTACATGTATCTCACTCAATCTCTGTTCCTAACACACCTGTTTGTGTACAGACTGCCCCCCCCCTCCTCCCTCCTCCAGCCATTTTCAGACCTCAGGCCTTTAGCATTGATTACAGCTACTAGGAAACCACAAGTGTGTCATTAAAGCTGTCCAACTTTGCCATCAAGTGCTTACCTGGCTATCTAGTAGCAGAACACCAAATCCTGCTGCTCTCAGACAGGGAAAAGCCTATCACCTTGACAACCCCCTGACATTTAATCATGTGTTACAGTGGTAAGCACTTACTGTGAGTGGCCTCTGTGTCTGCAATCTGTAGACAGTTTGATCAAACTTAACAACAGCGTGGTGCTTTTTCTTAAAGCTAAACTAATCTGCAATGTTTTGAATAAACTGTTTTCTTATAATTCCTCTTTAGTAAGTTTTGTTTATATGTCATTATTTTTTTTTTTACCCTCTTCAGCAGCAAAACAGAGCCGGTGGACAATGAGACGGTGATCAGAGCGCGGGGACTTCCATGGCAGTCTTCAGACCAAGACATCGCTCGCTTCTTTAAAGGCCTCAGCATTGCCAAGTATGTTGGACTTGATAGACAAAATTCCTTAAGTCACCTTAACCAAATAATCTTTATTAAAACTCCCACAGGAAAACATTTAAAGTGATTTATAGAGCTTTCAAAGTATTAGGGGGCAGATTTGATTTCACTGCTCTGGCATTTTCAGTGTTTTCAAGGTCGTATAAAATGCTTATTTTAATATCCAATGGAGCTTTCCAAGATGAATGTAAAATGCTTATGTCATGTGTTTAAAGACACTTATCAGTTTTGTACAGTAGCCCAAAAATAGTTCTAAGAAAATCCATGAAACCTCAAGGCATGGCTGTAAAATATTAAAAAGATTAACTTGAATATAACAAAAGTACAGAAATATTAGGATCGGAGCTGCTTCAATTAGCAACGCTTTGATCTGCCACTGTTCTTGGGCAAATATGTTACGTATATTTATAGCTCTCATTTCATTTGATCTATGACTTTGTAGGAAGACCTGTGCCGGAATGAGACCTCGCTTTAAAAGCTTAAAATAGCTTTCCTGGAGTTTTTCTTGACCAAATCTGTGTTGGTTCTCATGTTATCTCTTTGTGTTTCAGGGGTGGCGTGGCCCTGTGTCTGAACGCTCAAGGCAGGAGGAACGGTGAGGCCTTAGTTCGTTTCATAAACTCTGAACACCGGGACCTGGCTCTCGAACGTCACAAGCACCACATGGGCAGCCGCTACATTGAGGTTATTCTCTCTCCTTTCTTTAAATTCTTTGCTAAACACAATATCACTTTTTAAGTTTTGCTCTTTTGTGTGAATCTCTGAAATGTCTTCTAAACTAAATGATTAATAAATGAAGTGCTTCAATGCCTAAATCTAGTTCTCCTCTTGTCCACTCAGGTGTACAAGGCCACAGGAGAGGAATTCCTCAAGATCGCAGGAGGTAAGATTTCCGATCTGTTTTCCCTCTCTTCTCCTCTCCATGTTTGTATGAGCACTCGTAGTGAAAGGCTTTCTGTTTTTGTGAGGTAGACTTTTATTTCAAGGCTTCCCGCATCTTTGAGGAAAAACCAAAACACATGTGTAAAAAGGGCAGCTCTTTAGTGACCGTTAAAAACAGGGGATCTCATTTGCGCTCCGGCTCTCTCTCCTATTACCTGTGACTTTGCCTCATCCCAGTGACTCTCCTGCAGCTTATCTGGTACTAATGAAAGACGCTTTGTGAGGAGCTTCCCCCCTCTGCCCCCCCCCCCATCCCCCATCCCTTCCTCACCTCCTCATCCCCACCTAAGTCCTGCAGAGGCCAGTTGGAGAGAAATTTCACTCTCGGCTAACAGCGGCTCACCTGTTCAATGCAGCCTCGAGCGACACTCCCCCGAGGGGGGGACGGCTGCCGGCCGGGGAAAGGACCGGCTCAGTGCTGACACAAAGGGGGTGTGAAGAGACAAAGGCAGGGTCTGGGGTCTCTGGACCGCAGAGCAGCAGCCTCCAGTAACACAGGACAGAGATAACACACAAAGGAACAGTCACAGAGCAGATAACTTACAGTGGTTGCCGGCCCCACTGTGGACTTTACTCAAATGGGTTAAGATCAGCACATTGGACTCCAAGCAAACACTGTAGGTCCAGCAGACAATTTACAAGTGCATTTATCAATAGAAATGAAAGCCGTTCACTATAACCGTGTGAATCATGCACCGACATCTTTGAGTAGGAAAATGTTATATTGCACCATAAAGAGCAATTAACAAATATGGGCTTGGCATCTCCTGGCTAGTAGTAGCATGAAGAGGGAGAATAACAACAGTGTTTCCCACAGAATTTGATTCTATTTGTGGGGGCACTGCACCGCACCCCCCCCCCAGCAAGAAAAGCCAAAGGCCCCTTGACCTATTCGGGTGGTCCATGCATCCACCCCCCCCCCCCTCAAATAGGATAATACATGCGAGTTCATGGCTTCTGTAGACAACGATCTTGTTGCTCTGTGTTGCTTTGCTAATGAGTGAAACACACCAGAGTTGAGGATCTGTGGGGTTTATTCTCCCAAAAATATCATTAACAATTTACAGTTCAGGCATTTAGCAGACGCCTTATTCCAAAGCGACTTACAATGACCAACTACAGGGACATTCTCCCTGGAGTAACCGAGGGCTAAGTGCCTCGCTCAAGGGCACACTAGTAGTGGTGTTCCAGGCAGGATTTGAACTCGCAACCTTCCGATCATCAGCCCACCTCACTATCCATTAGACTACCAAATCTTTTTTTTTTTTTTAATAATATATTTTTTTTTTATGAGATCCATTTGTGGCGGACGATATTTAATTGTGGCGGCCCACCACAAATAAATCAATGTATGGGAAACACTGAACAATAAATGTGGCTCCACTAATTTAGAAGGTTAGTGGTAACAACCCTGGCCCCTGCAGTACATGTCAAAATATCGGTGCAGCAAAATACTAAAGCCCAAATCGATTTCCATATGAGTGTACTTCAAATGTATCGCTTGTGATTAGCAAGTAGCACCTTGTAAGGTAGCCTCGGATCCCAGTGAGGTTGACTAAGACTAAAACACTGCTCTACAAACGCAGTTCATTAACCATGTGTTGTCTAAAGAGTGTTACTGGGATGGTCGTGTGATGCCAGGTGTTTCAACTGTTCTGTTCTCTGACTCCAGGCACGTCTAACGAGGTGGCCCAGTTCCTGTCCAAAGAGAACCAGGTGATAATCCGTATGAGGGGCTTGCCCTTCACCGCCACATCCCAGGAAGTGCTGTCCTTCCTCGGCCCTGAAAGCCCCGTCACAGACGGTGCGGAGGGTCTGCTCTTTGTCAAGTACCCCGATGGACGGCCCACCGGCGATGCCTTTGTGCTCTTCTCTTGTGAAGAGTACGCCCAGAATGCCCTGAAGAAGCACAAGCAGATCCTGGGGAAGCGCTATATCGAGCTGTTTCGGAGTACTGCAGCAGAGGTGCAACAGGTAAAGGATCTTATATGTGAGGGGTTGTAGAAAGATTTGTACATTTTGTCAGACTTTTAAGAATACTGCTCGGGAAATGTGCTCACGTACTACAACAAGGATTACAAATCCATGTCATGAAGTTCCTCCCTATGCGTGATACCAATGAACATAGACCGACCACAACAGAACGTTTCTAAAGAACTAATGTTGTGATCAGTGAGACAACAGTTGAGAAATCACGTTTACGCAACTGAAAATCTTTTTTTTTGTTATTATGTCACAACATATGTGTGTATTGTTGTTTTGTCATCACCCTGAGAAACTGTGGGAACTTTGTGACCCTCAGTCCAGTCCCATTGGCTGGGAAATGTTAACAGAAAGTAGACTATACTTGATTTAACCTTATTTTCATTTTTATGTCAGTCTAGTTAAGGCTTTTTTGTTTTTTTTAATTAGGATCTCTATTAGCATGAGCATTGGCTATTCTTCCTGGGGTCCTCACACACACACAAAACATACATAAACATACATAAACATACATACACATACATAAAACCAAACTAAAACAAGGCAAGCTTTATACCAGAATGTGGGGAGTAGCATCAAAGATTATTAACTGTAATAGATTCAAGGCAGGCAACGAGCAGTAATGACTTTTCAGATTCATCATTCTCATCCTCTTTGCTCTCTAGGTCCTGAACCGCTACATGTCGGCTCCTCTGATCTCCACCCTCCCCCCCTCCCCCATCGTGCCGGTCCCGGTCATGGCCCAGCCGTACCTCCCGGCGGCCAGCAGCAGTCGGGACTGTGTGCGCCTGCGAGGCCTGCCCTACACCGCCGGCATCGAAGATATCCTGGAGTTCATGGGAGAGCACACCGTGGACATCAAACCCCACGGAGTCCACATGGTGCTCAACCAACAGGTCAGACAGCTGGGGGGGTCGGAGACTAAATGTAAATGTGAAGGTTCACAGTCTTAAAACAATACTGGATGTCGCTCGTCTGGTTTTCTTGGTCGTGTTCATACATTTTTGTATTGCAGCAAGTATTTAAGCACAGATAACATCTCAAGCTGTGACATGTTTTGTTAGAATTGAACTTAATCCGCCAGCCCCAAACTTCACCTACTTTAAGCCAACGCCACTTTCTTGTCATTTTAGAATTTTTGTGAGAGTTGTTAAAGTTGTTCTTGTGCCTTTTATTCATTCTGTCTGTGTCCCCCTTTCTCCTCTTCTACAGGGCCGGCCCTCTGGTGACGCGTTCATCCAGATGAGATCACCTGACAAGTCGTTCATGGTGGCCCAGAAGTGCCACAAGAAGACCATGAAGGACCGGTACGTGGAGGTGTTCCAGTGCTCCACGGAGGAGATGAGCATCGTGCTGATGGGAGGAACCCTGAACCGCAGCGGACTCTCCCCCCCGCCCTGCAAGCTTCCCTGTAAGAGACCTCCACCAGTTGAGCCTTATAGCGGTGTTAGGATTGTCTTTTAGAAATGCTGCCCGAGCTATTAGGCCGACACCTTTCATGCCTGCATTGTTCCTGTGGACTTATCTCTTATTATTTCCAAATAGTCTTTAGTAATGTTTACAGCTTACTATACACGGCCTATATAAACACAATACAGCTTAGTCTCTGCTCTCCTTTGAAAACACAAATGCCGGTTCAGACTGGACGGAATGCAACTCTGTACTTTGCTCTGTATGGCTCATATCTGTCTATGGGACTGGAGATTAGATTGGATTGGCAGCCATTGAAGAGCATTTTCATTTTAGGTTGATTCGGTTACTTCCTGAGAGATGTCTTTTCCCCCTTCCACCTACTAGAATTAGAGTTATGGTGATTTCTTCTTGCCCTCACTACCGGAAACACTTCACAAAGTCAGCAGTGTTTTGTGTCACTGTGTTGGCACTGAGGGTCACCTGAGCAGCCCGCAGCCTCACACTGATAATGGCTGTTCGTATGTAAATACAGCCACGCTGGCATTTGTGTTTGTTTACATGATAGTTATGACAACCCTGAAGGACACAGTAAGCTAAATAAAATACCTGGCTGGGCATACAGTTTTTTTTTTTCCCAGCATGACTCTGGTCTGATGGCTTTTGCCAAGGAAGCATTTCTTAATATTTGTTTAAATGTGGCTGCTCTGTCCTCAGCTGCCTTCTTGTGACACATGCAGACAGACCAAATGATCGATGTCTGAATGTACATTAGATCTTAAAGTACATAATCTGAATTTCAGTCATACAAAAACATGTGTGGTTTTGGTCATGTTTATGGACACACTTATGATGGCTCAACAGTCTGATTTCATGACTGCTTTTGTTGCTATCCCCTAAATCCTCCTCTCTTGGTGATGACATCACTTCTGGCCAAGAAACAGATTGTCATTTTAAAAAATAATAATGAAATGTCTTGTTCACATGTCTTGTCTTATTACACCATCAGTCTAAACCCCAACAATGTTCGGTTAACCATTGTATATATTCCAGACTTCTTTAGTAAGAATTGGTAGATTTCCTACCCTCAGTCTGATGTCACGTCTCTCAGACACATGGTGATGTAAGTAACAATAAGAGTATCATTTCACATATAGGTCACATGGTTGCGCAGGCTGTTGAAATCCTCATGCAGCGTGTTGTAACCGTTCCCTTACTTCTCCATATATGACAGGTCTGTGCATGTACTGAACACAGCATGTGAATGACCGGATCCTCTCTGTCTGTTTCTGCAGGTCTGTCCCCCCCCACAGCCTACGCCTTCCCCACCCCCCCCTCCATGCTCTCTGAAGCGGCCCTCTACCAGTCCCCCCTGCTGGCTGCTCCCAGACCCCCCCAGAGCATGACACACAGCCCTGCTCACGCTCTGGCCTACTACCCCCCCCAGCCACACATGTACATGAACATGAACATGAACTACACGGCGTACTACCCCAGGTTAGTGTCTCATCAGCTACATCTTCATCGGTTTATACCTTTTAGTTCTTTCTATCTCCTCCCCATCTCTACTGACCAAACTCTCTCTCTCTCTCTCTCTCTCTCTCTCTCTCTCTCTCCAGCCCCCCAGTGTCCCCCTCCACAATGAGCTACTTTGCAGCGCCACCTGGATCGATGGCAGCAGCGGTCGCAGCCCAGCCCCACCCTGCAGGCTCCGCCTCCTCCGTGCTGCCGCAGCCTGGAGCCCTGATGAGGATGCAGGGCCTGCCCTACAACACCGGGGTCAAGGACATCCTCAGCTTCTTCCAGGGATACCAGGTCAGCACATGTTGCAGATAAATAACATAACCACAGATATCAAAGTGTGCAGGGATGTAAATACAACCCAAAGATGACACAAAGGTGTCTCCAAGAAAAACCCAGATATTGTGCTCTATTTGTGAAATTATGAAACCTTTTGGATTAAAGCTGCTCCTTATTTGAAGCAGGCTCATTGCAATCAGTTGAAACCATTAACAGCAGCCCCTTGATAATGAAAGTACATCTAAATGCTGACCAGGATAACAAGGGAAAATCTCCCCACAAACTTTAACCCCATGTGAAGGACCAGCTCTGGAGATGTACCCTTTACCAAGTCACACCACAGTAGGATTCAATTCAAAGACATGTGTGCACTTGTCCCCCCTCCCTTCTCTGTGCTGCCCATATTTTTCCGTTGCCAGACGAAATGAGGTGGAGTCCTCTGAAGCAGGTATGAACCCTGACGGGCGCGGCCTCAGACGGTTTGGCACGACAGGGAGTGAAGATGGAGAGGAGGGTGGGGTGTGAGGTGGAGGGGTTGTGCTGTGTTTTTTTTATGACATTTAGTATCGGTTCAACAATTATACTCTGGTGTGTGTGTAAAGGGGGGGGGGGGGGTAGGAACCTTTTTATTTTTTTTACTTGCACTCTGGAGATCTCTACATGCTGAGGGAGTCCAGGAGAAGTCTATCTGTGAGCAGATCTGACCCCAGGCCTGACTTTTGGCTGAAGTTCTGTAATTGTATCTCTGAAGGAGTGAGTGTGTGTTTTTCTGGCTGCAGCAGCGTCTCTCACACGGGCCCTGGGTGAGAGAAGACTTCCCACACCAGAGCTGGTCTCCTTCACCCCCCAGTCCCTAACTATTTCAAACTGTTTAATTTGTTTTTCCTATTATAGCCTTTACAGCACGTTTTTGGTGTGTGTGTTTCTGGTTTGATGTGTTTTTAAGTCTTCCTCAAGGAAGTATTTTTGAGAGTGTATACCTCTTCATCTTGTGTGTATGTAAAGCTGTGTACTGCTCAAAGGCCTCCCCCCCCATCCCCCTGACTGTGCGTTCGTTATTGTGCCGTCTGTAGTACGCCCCTGAGGAGTACAGCGGCATGGTTCAGATGAGCCATCAGGCCAGGAGTCTGATTCAGCCCAAAGAATGGCTCTGTCTTTAGGCACTCACCCCAAGGTAAGAGGAGCCCCCGACCGAAGAGACCCAGAGTGGGCAGAGAGGGCATTTCCTGCACTTAAATAACATCTATATGTTGAGGCTCATGCACGATATGCAGCACTGGACTAACATCACACTACACAATGAGCACTGATGGCGATTTGTGTTAACAGTTTAATAAGGCTGGTTGAATATGGAGTATATATTTTAAATGTCATACTCTAGCATTATGTTATATAAAGTATTTCAGTAAATAAATGTGTAGCATGTGCCAGGTACACGTTAACATATAGCAATTTTCTATGTAAATAATAGCATATCTTTTAACTAGCAAATCATTGAACCAATGCTTTCTGTGACCAAACTAGTTAGCTCCCTGAAGCTAAATGCTTATACTAAATCCTTGCAGAATAGGCGCTTTCACACCAAGTACTTTGCCGTACTTAGTTCATCAGAACTCTTTAGTTCTGATGAACTAAAGAGCAGATCGCGTTCACACCGGAATAAGTCCTTGAGGGAGGATTAGCCAAATCAAATGAAGCCGCTGTCGTCTTCACGGCGTATACTGCCACCCGAAGGCCCCGGCCGGACTGGCTTCAGTAGTTGGGGACTGGCTTCAGTAGAAGCTGCTGGGACTCCCAGCTGCTTCTACTGAAGCCTTTGTCGTGTTCAAATTCCAGGAAAGACAGATGACTTCTAAGTTTAACTATTTATTATGAGAGAGCAAAATATATAGTCACTTGGCCAAGGACTCTGTCACGTCATAGAAATGACAGGCTGTAATCTGTAACCACTATTTCCGGAAAAGAGCCTCGAACCTCGTGCGTGCATACATTTTTATTACACAGGGCGTTGCCCCGTGCATTTTTGATTGGTCAAGACTAGGTGAAGGGATACCATGGTTTAGACTTGGTTCTCTTTGGTAGGTGCACAGACAGAAAAAAGTCTCTTGGCAACACGATCCTCCAATCAGCATTCCGGCCGGCCGGTGGAAGTCCCTCCAACTCTGGGCACATCAGAAGTTATTAATTTTTTCTGAAGCTTTCTGCAGATATAGTGGAATCTTCATAATGCTGCCTCCTAGCTGTGTGTGGGACCTTTCCTCATCACTCCACCGCTCCCATGTTTTATTTTGTGTTGCCATAAGTTAGTCTCTCTCCGTTGGTGCGCTGGGCTAATGGCTAATGCCAGGAAAAATAAAATGGCGGCTTCACAAAACTTTTTGGGAG